>NW_026057578.1:18200638-18335178 GCF_023721935.1 Panthera uncia | reverse complement strand
AAGAAGAAGAAGAAGAAGAAGAAGAAGAAGAAGAAGAAGAAGAAGAAGAAGAAGAAGGTGGAGGAGAAGAAGGAGAAGGAGGAGGAAGAGGAGGAGGGGAGGGGGGAAGGGGAGGAGAAGAAATAGAGAACCTAAACAGGGCTTCATCTACTAAAGATGTTGAAATTATAGTTAAAAACTTTCCAAAAAGGAAAACTCCAGGGCCAGACTGGGCTTCAGTGGTGAATTTCACCAAATATTTAAGAGGGAATAATACCAATTTTACATATACTTTTCCAGAAAACATAAGAGGAGGGAACACTTCCTATCTCATTTTATGAGGCCAGTATTACCCCGACACCAAATATAATACAAGAAACCACAAAGCAAACACAAAGATCAAAACAAAGACAATAAAATCCTTAACAAAATATTGGAGCAAACTGAATACAGCAATAGATGAAAAGGATAACACATCAAGACCAAGTAGGATTTACCCTGGGTATGCAAGAGGGATTCAACATTCAAAAACCAATTAATGTTATTCACGGTATCAACAGACTGAAGAAAAAAATCTATATGATCATCTCAATAGATACAGAAAAGTATTGACAAAATCCAACATCAATATATGATAAAAACTCTCAGCAAACTAGAGTAAAAAGTTATGGAACTGTATTATTTTGCCCTAAACTCAGGAACAAAGCAAGGATGTCTAATCTCATCACATCTATTCAACATACCAGTGTCCTAGCCAATGCAATAAGACAAGAAAAAAAAAAAGGTATACAGATTAAACAGAAATAAATAAATGATCAATGTAAAAAATTCCAAAGAATCTACAAAAAAGCTTCTAGAACCAGCTAATTAGCTTAATAAGGTCAACAGGGTATAAGATTAACATACAAAAGTAAAATATATTCCTATATATTAGCAAGGAAAATTGTAAATTCATTTTTTAAAAATACCATTTATAATACCCCAAAACATGAAATATTTAGAGATAAATCTAAATTAAGCACAACCTTATAATTGTTATAAATCACCTTTAACTTGACCAGTCTCTTCCCCTATACTATATAACAACTCTGGGAAAGCCTAAGTGGCCTAAAACTTCAGAATAGGTGGACTTATTTTCTTCTCAGCTCTGAAAGGTTTGGTAGAAGTTGATTTTTCTTCCAGTATATCTCTTTTCTCACATTTTCCCTTGTAAGAGGTTCATCCCAGGGCACCTGGGTGGCTCAGTCGGCTGACCATCCAACTTCAGCTCAGGATGTGATCTCACAGTTCATGGGTTCAAGCCCTGCATCATGCTCTCTGCTGTCAGCACAGAGCCCACTTTGGAGTCGCTCTCCCTATCTCTCTGTCCCTCCCCCCCCAAAAAATAAATAAACATTAAAAAAAAAAAAAGAGTCCATCCTGAGAATTCAGGCTGTAAGGATGGTATCTTAGAACTAGGAAACTGAAAAATGGGATGCAGCCCCCCAAAATTAAAAGCTTCCAAGAGCCAAGTTAAAAGCTTCCCCTCTGGTGAACTGATATGCCTAGGAACTGACAAGCTTTAACACTCACTAAAATCCCCAGATGACATATCACACTGTGTTAAAGACTTGTCTTATCACTAAGCCTTCCACACATTCACAACCTCTATTAGTAAGGCACGCACAAAGCAGCTATGTATTTCAGACACATTCCTCCTCCCAACATACCCCCAGACACATCTAACTGGACTGGAAGCAGATCCCTAACCCAAGGGCACAAGGGCAGTCAGTTCCTAAAGAGGCCAATGACTGAGGATGTGATATTTTGGGCAGGGGGTGTGACCTACAAGGCAAAATCAATTTACTCTCAGAAATCTGAAACGAAGTGTACCTAAAGAACAAGGTATTAAGCAAGAGGAGTAGAAACTGAGAAATCATGAGACTGAGAGCCTGAAGGAGCTATAAGGGACCTTGGTCATGGGAAAGTCAAGACAGAATATAACATATAAGTAAGCAAAAATTATAAAGACAAGCAATAAGGTAGAATGAGGGAGCCAGAAGTTGGGAAGAGAAGGGTGGGGCAGATTCACTGGGAGTCCCGTAAATGGTAAAGTACTAGGAGAAACTATCCAAAAAAGACGGCCACCAAAAGCCCTGGAGCTGTCCTGGATCCAGCAGGATTACTGTATTAGTCATCTATTGCCAAAATAATGCTTCACAACAGACCACAAAATCTTGGTGGCATACAACAATAAGCATTTAACTTTCCCTCAGGCATCTGAGTTGGGTTGACTCTGCTTTAAACTACGGGTCTGCTGGGGTGGCCCTCTACTCTCTCACTCTGAGGTCCATGCCTAACAGGCTGCAGCTACCCAGGGCCCTTCTCTTGGCGATCACAAAGGCATGAGAGGACAAGTCCATCAGCACAAGCATGCTGCAAACTTGTGCTTTCGTGTCTACTAACATGCCATTGGGCCAAAGCAAGTCATATAGCCAAGCCTAAAATGAAGGGATAGGGATAGAATTCCACCCATCAAGTTATGCCAAGAGTATGAATGTAAAATACTACTGCAAAGAAGTGAAAAAGAGGGGCCAATGACTCAATCTAGTATACCATTCACACCACTCTTCTAAACCAACTTGGCCTAAATCTGTATCTTACAATTAAAAGGATCTAACTAAAACACAAGAATTAAGAAAATACATTGGGAGCTCCCATTCCCCAAAGCAATGTAACCTATGGATGCCATCTCTCCCTTGTCCCCTTTCAGAGGTCAGATACCATCTGAATTGTTTTGTTGAAACATTTCTACTTAAAAAGGGGTTAAAAGGGGCACCTGAGCGGCTCAGTCAGTTAAGCGTCTGACTCTTGATTTTGGCTCAGGGCATGGCTTCATGGCTGTGAGATGGAACCCCTTGTTGGGCTACTCACTGGGCATGGACCATGCTTAAGCTTCTTTCCTTCTCTCTCTGCCTGTCCCCCACTCATGAGCATGGGCATTCTCTCAAAATAAACATTTTTTAGAAGTTAAAAACGTTTTCTAAAATTTATTATTAAAAAATAATAAATAAATTGAAAAGGGTTAAAAAAAAAAAAAAAGCCTCTTAAGAAAGTCAGGGGCACCTGGGTGGCTCAGTTGGTTAAGCGTACCACTTTTTGGCTTAGGTCACCATCTCACAGCTCATGAGTTTGAGCCCTGCGTCCAGCTCTGGGCTGACAGCCTGGAGCCTGCATTTCTCTGTCTCTGTCTCTGTCTCTGTCTCTCTCTCTCTGCCCCTCCCTGCTTGCCCTCTCAAAAGTAAACAAATGCTAAAAGAAAAAAAGCAAGCAAGAAATAAAGCAAGAAAAAGGTAGTTGACACGTGTCTAGAAAATATGGCAGCAACAGCTCAAGGATTTCCACAGATGGAAGATGCCTAAAACACGCACGCTACTCTACTAAGATACAGAGTTTCGAATCAGTCTGTCCATCCAGTGGTCACAGGTTTTCTGTACCTCCAGCTTTTGAGTCCTGTCATCACCTTTATGGTTAAAAAACACTTTTCTAGAATAGTATTATCTACCTAGTTTGTAAAAAAGAAAAATGTCACAAACCACAAAAAGGAAAAAAAAGAGTGAATAGGGTCAAATCTAAGACTAGAGTAGAATGAAATGGCAGAAAGGGAAATGAAAACAAAACAGAAAAAATTGGAAAGTTAACACATTTAATTTTCTGGGGGGACAAGAAATACCATTTACTGGCCTAAACACAAAGTTTTGAGAAAAACAGTATTGTTTCTTCAAAAAGAAAGTAAAATGCTGAGTACACTTCTGACCTATGACCCATTTCAAACAATGAACTCACTCCTTGCTAAGTGAATTAACAATGACTTGGTGATATCTGTTAGAAGAAACTCATTCCTCAGTAAACAGCCAAGCAAGTCAAGGACAACACAAATAGATTAATATAAACAGTAATCAGAGCCACAATGCACACTACACTTGACTGTTGTTCAAATGCGTACTTCTGACCCAGACCATCCTCGCAAAATGGAATTCATGGTCAACCAGCCCACCACACTATAAAGGATGGAACAACATGGCAACAGAACTGCACTGGCATTAACAGGGATGCGGCGTGAAAACACTGGCCATGCTGTGACTTCCCAAGATCCCTGCTCCATAGCAGGCTAAGTCTAATATGAGTGGGCGTGAGCTAACACATCTCATTCAACTCTGCATGAGTTAGTTCTCGTAATAGCCTAGAAGCTTTAAAGATCTAACTCTGGAAAAGGGTCTTGTAACAGCGACTCTAGGATACAGACCATTATAACACCGTTATGATAAACATCATTACCCTGAAAACCAAAAACTTCCAGTTCCCAGGTACCTATAACAAGCCTCATCTGCTACCACAGCATTCCAATGCAGATTACAACAAAAGCAGTCCCTCCAAAATTCATCCTGATAAGAGTTCTCTGTGTCTCTAAAGAAACAAATTTAAGATGTGACTATCTAAAAGCACTTTCTTAAAAGAGGCTTCATTAACAGAAAGAAGAATCCTCACCCATCCACCACCCTCTCAGTGGCCACCACAAGAAAAAATTCAACAAATCTTCCCACAATTTCCTTCCCCCCCAAGGAGGGGGAGATTGAGATGATCTGATTTAGAGACAGCTCTTTGGTATTTAAGCGTTGCGATAAGGAGAATGCCAAGGCTGTTTAACGCCAGCCCAATCGAAGAAAAGGGTTAGATGGCAGATGAGAGGGACAGGATTTGTTCAGAACAGGAACAGGTTATTAAGAGTTATGAAAGTTATGAAACTACCTTCTTTGTGATATCCACCTGGCGTTCGTAGTTTAGGTTCTGTTCTTCCCAGTCCTTATTTTCACTCTTTATTAATTGATAAAATACCACAGTGTGGACAGTGTTAGACACAGTAGCCAAGGCTCATGGATCCTTGTGTGCAGATGAACCATTATGAACTCAATACATGGCCACTGAAGAGCAAGCCCAGCCCTCATGGGGGTTACACCAGACCGGTCTACAACCTGCTTTTCTTGGTGCTGTCCTTGTCCAACCCCCCTATCTCCCCCAGCTGCTTTTCTCGGGTGACAACCCTCACATAGCCCAACAACATTATGTCGAGTTCTCAAACACTGGTGTTATGAATTGTGTAACGCCCTCCACAAGCCAGATTCATATGCTGAAGCCCTAACTCCCAGTACCTCAGAATGTGACTATATTTGAAGACAGAGCCTTTAAAGAGGTAATGAAGTTAAAATGGGGTCACTGGAGTGGCCCCGAATCTAATATGGCTGGTGTCCTTTTCAAAAAGAGATTAAGACACAGATAACACAGAGAAAAGCCCACATGGGGACATGGTGAAAAGGAGGACTGCAAGCCAAGGAGGGCCTTCAGAAGAAACCAAACCTGCCACCTTGCTCTTGGATTTAGTCTCCAGAATCGTGAGAAAATTAATTTCTGTGAACCCCACCCACCTGTAGTATTTTGTTACAGTAGCCCCAGCAAACTGATACAACAGGGAACACATTTGGAACACACTTTGCTACAAAACCCCATGACTAAGGACAGACGCTCCATCTGGATCCACCCTCAGGGAACTTTTGATGGCTTTAGGGGACATCTCAAGTCATCTCAATTACTGAAAAAATACCATGTTCATAATAAGCATCTCTGTAGTTTCACCTCACCTCATAAAACTCTTCTTCAACATCAACAGTAAAGCACTGCCAGTTGTTCCTTAGCTACAGCAATCACCAAATTTCACTTCTATTCCCTGCCTTCTCCACAACGATACATTGATGATCATTCCCTACAGTGGTCTTCTCTCATGGCTCCAGCCTAAGACAGAGGTCAAACAAAGGTTTCCTCAAAACTTCTTCCCAAAGTGATATTTTTGGCATGCCTACACCTCTTGATCAATCTAAAATCAAATTATCACTACTGCAGGTCTCCAAAGACACCATGCTGCTTCACACATCCACACCTGTGCTATCACCTTCTGACCCCCTGGAAAACTTCTAGTAATCCTTTGAGACTATCAGAAGAAATTTCACCTCCTCTATAAAGTCTTTCAAAAACCATTTTCACCCCTAAAAGGCGACCAATTCTTCACTCTCATAATTATGTGGCTAAGTGTCCATCTCCTTCACAAGACTCAAAGCCCCCTGATAGCAAGAACTTATTTATCTTTGATCCCAAGGCCTGTGCAAAGCACCTGGTATAATGGCACTTGTAAACGTATGCTGAATAAATGAATGTCAGTCCTCAATGGCGTAAATCATATGTGATTATTCTAGGTCTCTTCCTAGCAGGGTCATGTGACCAGTTTATAATCAATGGTCCCCAACAAGGTGGATGAATCTCACAATCATAAGGTTGAATAAAAGAAGCCAGATACAAAACACTACATTCTCCAGGATTCCACTTAAAGTTCAAGAAAAGGCAAAATGAATTTTTGGCGTTAGATGTCAAAATAATGCTGGGGAGGACTGCGGGGGGCAGGTATGAATATTATCAGAAAAGGGCGTGAGGGAAGCTTCTGGGATGCTAGAAATATCTCCATCTCGATCTGAAAGTTGTGGTTACACAGGTATATTTACATGTAAAAATCCAGCAAGCAGTATACTTGAGTACACTTTACTGAATACATGTTATACTTCAAAAACCCAAATTTTATGGTCCTCATCTACCCTCCACCCCAAAAACTCAAGTGCTCAAAAAACATTTGTGGCTGAATGACTAAATACCCTCTGAATGACAGTAATTAACCAACTATTTTCACGTAAGAAAAGAAAAATCTACTCAAGCAAATGCAATCAAAGCCTTGGGTTAGAGCTAGGCTACAGGGAACACCATCATCCCCTCACACAAGCAGGACATTCGCTTCTGTCCAAAGTTGCGGCATGCCTGCAGGTGCATGGGTAGCATCTTTCCCTCTTCCAACTGGCCCAAAGCATAATCCCTAGATGTACAGCCCTACTGCTGAAGCCTAGGACCTCAGTGGCATTTCAAACTACTAGGAGAAAAAAGGGAATTTTACAACTGGAAGTTCTTTCTACTGCATTAAGAATCTAGACACATAGTTGGGGCCCCTGGTTGGCTCAGCTGGTTGAGCGTCTGACTCTTGATTTTGGCTCAGGTCATGATCTCGCAGTGTGTGAGTCGGAGCCGCTCATAGGCCTCTGTGCTGATGGTGTGGAGACTCCATGAGATTATCCCTCTCTCTGCCTCTCCCCCACTTGTATACACACACTCTCTCTCAAAATAAATAAAATACAAACACTAAAAAAAAAAAAAAAAAAAGAATCTAGGCACATGGTCAACTAATGATTGACAAAGCAGGAAAGAATATCCAATAGAAAAAAGACAGTCTCTTCAGCAAATGGTGTTGGGAAAACTGGACAACAACAGGCAGAAGAATGAAACTGGACCACTTTCTTATACCATACACAGAAATAAATTCAAAATTGATGAAAGACCTAAATGTGAGACAGGAAACCATCAAAATCCTAGAGAAGAACACAGGCAGCAACCTCTTTGACCTTGGCCACAGCAACTTCTTACCAGACACATCGCTGGAGACAGGGGAAAAGCAAAAAATGAACTACTATGACTTCATCAAAGATAAAAAGCTTTTGCACAGTGAAAGAAACAATCAACAAAACTAAAGGCAGCCTATGGAATGGGAGAAGATATTTGCAAATGACATTTCGGATAACAGGTTGGCATACAAAATCTATTAAGAACTTATCAAACTCAAACCCCCCCACCCAAATAATCCAGTTAAGAAATGGGTAGAAGACATGAACGGACATTCTTCCAAAGAAGACATCCAGATAGTTAACAGGCACATGAAAAGATGCTTAACATAGCTCATCATCAGGGAAATACAAATCAAAACCACGATGAGATATCACCTCACGCCTGTCAGAATGGCTAAAATTAACAACACAGGAAATGACGGATACTGGTGAGGATGCAGAGGAAGAGAAAACTTTGGCATTGCTGGTGGGAAAGCAAACTAGTACAGCCACTCTGTAAAACAGTACGGAGGTTCATCAAAAAGTTAAGAATAGAATTACCCTATGATCCAGTAATTGCATGACTAGGTATTTATTCAGGGGATACAAAAATACAGATTCGAAGGGGTACATGCACACTGATGTGTTTATAGCAGCATTATCAACAACAGCTAAACATGGAAAGAGCCCAAGCATCCATCGACTGATGAATGGATAAAGATGTGGTATAAATTTATAAAATGGAATATTACTCAGCCATCAAAAAGAATGAAATCTTGCCATTTGCAATGATATGGAGGGAGCTAGGGTATATTATGCTAAGCAAAATAAGTCAGTCAGGGAAAGACAAATACTTTATGATTTCACTCATATGTGGAATTTAGGAAACATAACAGGTGAACATATGGGAAGTGGAAAAAAAAAGAGGGGGGGGCAAACCATAAGAGACTCTTAACGCTAGAGAATAAACAGGGTTGATGAAGGGAAATTGGTGAGGGATGGGCTAAACAGGTGACAGGCATTAAGGAGGGCACTTGTCATGATGAATCACTAAATTCTACTCCTGAAACCAATATTACACTATATGCTAACTAACTAGAATTTAAATAAAAATTTGGAAAGGGGCGCCTGGGTGGCTCAATCGGTTGAGTGTGTGACTCTTATTTCAGCGCAGGTCATGATCCCAGGGTAGTGGGATGAAGCCCTGCACTGGGCTTCGCACTGAGCATGAAGCCTGCTTGGGATTCTCTTTTTTCTCCCTCTTCCCTCTCCCCCCTTCTCTACCCTTGCTCTCTCTCTCTCTTTAAAATAAAAAAAATAAATAAAAACTTCTTAAGAATAAGGAAAAAAAGAATCTAGATACATTGGCAATAACATCAGAAGGGACCTTCTGTCCATCTCTCTAGCAACCTTCACTTCATTATTCTGCAATTGTCTACTTACCTGGCAAACTCCTATTTACCTTTCAAAACCCAAGTTAGACGAGCACCTGGGTAGCACAGTCGGTTAAGCATCCGACTCTTGATCCTGGCTCAGGTCATGATCTCTCAGTTTGCGAATTTGAGCCCCACGTAAGGCTCTGAGATGCCAGTGCAGAGCCTGCTTGAGATTGTCTCTCCTCCTCTCTGCCCCTCCCCTGCTTGTGCTGTCTCTCTCTCATTCTCTCAAAATAAATAAACTTAAAAAAACTTTTTTGTAACAAAATAAAAAATTAAGAAGCCCAAGTCAGATGTTAACTCTACTGGGAAATTCTTCCTAACCTCCTTACCATCCTCTATGTTCCTTTTTCTGTTCTACTTACTTAGTTTCACTGCAATTCAAATCCTGGGCTTATCTATCTCCCCTACTACACTGTGATCACATTTATTACCGCCAGCACCAGCACCAAGTACATGGCAGGGCACATAGGAAGCACGTAAGGGTCTGCTGAAGTGACTTGAAATAGGACTACCACTGGACAAGCCCTACCATTTAAATGTCCAACTCCAGAGTCCTAAAATAAGTGGTATTTCCCAGATAAGGCACAGTCTGTACTTAAGAGGGAGTGAAAAAAACTATAAATATTCTCTAGGACAATGTTATTTTTAGTATTGTGGTCAACAGCTTCTAAGAGTGAACTTCAAGGTGGCAACCTGAAGATGAAATGACTTAATGAAGACCATAGGATGTGCCAGGTAGGCTATTCTCCTGAAAAGAGGTATGGCACAGAAGACATGGTCCCAGCAGCGGTGGGTTCACTCACTTCAGGGCAGGGTCTCCAATGCCCTGCACATTTCTATTACATGTAAGAACAAGTAACCATGTGCTCCTGAACTAGTTTCTTTACCTCCCTGTGCCTCAGTTTCCTCATCAGTAAAATGAGGGGGTAACAGGTTACCTATTACCTCACACTGTTGGAGAGGATTAAATGAGAGAATAAATCTAAAATGCTTAGTACCTAGCATATAGTAAGCACTCAATCAAAGTTTGCTCTAATTATTCTGTTGCTATGGGATGGGAGGCCTGAGCTTTATTCCTGCCCTGCCTGGTGCTGGGACCAAAATTAAAGAGGGGCAAAATCTCCTTTCTTGGCCTTTCTACCACTGGCGTCCATGTTTGCACAGCTGATACTCTCTAGCTATATGCAGGGCTTCCCTCTGACCATGAATAAATACACTGCAACAAAGCAAGCTACACCTCATTCTTTACACCTCTCCTCTTCCGTTCTAATAAAACCTAAGTAGTTTCCTATTTCATTTCCTTGGTGCTCTACACTCTTTTAAGAGATTAATGACAGCAAATTAATCAAATACACAGAACCTTGTAGTCACTCTCTCAAATATTCCTATGAATAAACCCATTAAATACTGAGGATCTCAAGAATTTCAGGCTTGGAGCACCTAAGTGGCCTAGTCGGTTGAGCGTCCAACTTTGGCTCAGTCATGACTTCGCGGTTCTTCGGTTCAAGTGCTGCGACAGACTCTGTGCTGACGGCTCAGAGCCTGGAGCCTGCTTCAGATTCTGTGTCTCCCTCTCCCTGTCCCTCTCTCCTGCCCACACACACTCTCTCTCAAAAATAAACACTAAAAAAATAATAATAATAAATAAAATCTTAAAAAAAAAAAAGAATTTCAGGTTCTACTATCTAATGTTAGATCAATCTTCCACCAGCCTCCATCCCCCCACCCCAACCTCTCTTCCTTCCTTTCTTTCTTTCAAGGGGAGCAAGGGGATGCTGGCACCACAAATCAAAGAATGAAGTCGCTCATTTCACCTTCCTGGGAGGCAAGCTGTTTGGCTGCCACCAGAGCAGTTTTACTTGTGGGCTTAAAAACCTCACTGCGGCCCTCCCCTGCCATGAGCTCCCCAGGCTTCATTCCCTACCAAGGAGTAAAACTGCTGGTGTGATCAAGTTCAAGGGCATTTACTGAAACAAAATCCAATGACTACAGTGAGTACAGAAGCTCAGGCTCTGCCCACCTCTTTCTTCTTGCCTCTCTGGAGGGTGTTTGGTGGTCTCTAGACCCGCTATGCCTAGGCACTGCTCTTCCTGCTGGCTGTCATGCTTCTGTAAGTCAGTGTGTCATAGGGGGGCCTGGGTGACTCAGTCAGTTAAGCAACTAACTTTGGCTCGGGTCACCATCCTGCAGTCCATGAGTTCGAGTCTTGCATTGGGCTCTGGGCTGACAGCTCAGAGCCTGGAGCCTGCTTGGGATTCTGTGTCTCTGCCTCTCTCTGCCCCTCCCTCCCTCCCTCTCTCTCTCTCTCACTTTCTCAAAAATAAAATAAACATGCTTAGTGGGTAACAACAAGCATTTCTTTTTCTTTCTTTCTTTCTCTTTCTTTCTTTCTTTCTCTCTCTCTCTCTCTCTCTCTCTTTCTAGAGTGCAGTACACAGTGGGGGAGGGGCAGAAAGAGAGAGAATCTTAAGCAGGCTCCATGCTCAGCAGAGTCTGACACAGGGCCCAACCTCACAACTGTGAGATCATGACCTGAGCTGACATCAAGAGTCCACACTTGGGGCGTCTGGGTGGCTCAGTCGGTTAAGCGTCCGACTTCAACCTGGGTCCCGATCTCGCGGTCCGTGAGTTCGAGCCCCACATCGGGCTCTGGGCTGATGGCTCAGAGCCTAGAGCCTGCTTCAGATTCTGTGTCTCCCTCTCTCTCTGCCCCTCCCCCGTTCATGCTCTGTCTCTCTCTGTCTCAAAAATAAGTAAACGTTAAAAAAAAAATTTTAAAAAAAGAGTCCACACTTAACCAACTTTGCCACCCAGGTGCCCCCAGCACTTCTTTTTAAATTAAAAACCTTACCAAATAAAAACAGGGACTTTAAAGTAGAAAATTATTTTAATAAAACTATTTTCTTAATACAGTAGATACAGTGCATCATGAGTAGTAAGAATAAATCCTGAGTATTAAAACCTTTGAATTACATATGTGTGTGTACATCGGGCACAATATACAGTTGTTATTACTGTGAGTTGTGGCTACAGCAAGATTACAGAACTAGTTACAGCGGTCAGATGCAAGCCTAAAGTAAATTCTCTGCAGACAGGAAAGTTAGCAAGTGGACTCTTCAGCTGCTTTGTTTCTAGGCATTAGACTGCCTCCAGTCTAGGTTAAAACAAGCATTCTCAATTGAGCAGTATCACTCCAAAGGGACAAAAAGTGGTTCTTGAGGGTTAGAATATCTTAACTTGTTCATGTGTGATACAGACGCACACAGTATATACACATATACACTATATATTCGTGATATTAAAATTTCATGGGTAGGAGGGTAATAATGCTAAACAAAAATTGTCTAAAAGGGCTTCTTAGGGTAGTGATAATACAAACAAAGGTTGAGAAACACTGGGTTAAAAGAATTCATTCCAAGAAGCCTAACTTCCAAGACTCCACACAGAGCAGGAAATGGTGGTGATAGCAAAGCCTTGCCTTTGGCTCACCTGTTTCCCTTGAGGTATTGGGGGAAGGGGAGACGAGGCCAAGGGCTGATAGGGGACAGGAGCCTAATGTTCCTAGTTCCCTAATCAAATACCACCTCATTCTCATCCTCCAACCAATATTCAAACCAGCGCTCCGACTTACACGAACAGACACGGAGCTCAGCTTTGCGTGTGGAGCACACAGCTGCAGCTGCCGAGATGTGGCTGGAAAGGAAGGTCTGGAACACAGAGGATGGTGAGGATGGAAACAGAGATCCCAGGGTTATAAAGAGTTGAAGCAACAGGAAAGAAGTCTGCCTAAGAAGGAATGAAAAGGCAAAAACACACAACCACTGGCATATTTAAAGGGGGCAGGGGCAGGGAGGGCCTACTAGTTTAAAAAAAAAAAAAAAAAAGAAAGAAAAAGAAGACCCCATGAATTATAGAAAGACAAGGTCATGATAATCAGTGGTCCTCAAGAAAGAGCAGAAGACAACTAACTTTTAACATTCAGATGATTTACAGTCAACTATGAAAATCTTTTCTCAAAGTCCCGTTGACACTATCACATTTTCTTTTTCTTTTTTAAACTACATTTTCATAATTAAGCACCTGGGCAACCGGAATGGCTTTGATCCTAAAATGAAAACTACCTCTGTTCAAGATAAAGTCCCTCCTGGCCTCAGGAGGATGTGCACAGTCAGGTCTGCATTAGCTGCTGGGTTCCACTTCAGAACTCTGCCTTCCGTCTCCGAGGGCCAATTCCCAGCCGGCTGAGAGAGCATGAAGGAGGCCAGCTGGGGAGAAGGACGAGACGCTCGGCCTCACTGCCCTTACAGAGGTTTTCACTTCCATTCCTGAATTCTGCAACTACTGGATCACACTAATCAATACTGAAATATAAGGACACATGACAACTTAGTACAATGCACAGTCCCAAACTGGATTGGAGAACAGGAATAAAAAAAGCTAAAGAACAGGTGAGTGGTAAGATTTAGACACAGACTATATATTGGTTATATGTCAAGTGTCCTGAATGATGTAATTATAATTATGTACCCTTTCTCTCACAATAAAGATGCAAAAGTATTTAAGAGTGAAGTGTCATAATGTCTGTCTGCAAGTAACTCCCAAAGGATATGGCTAAAAACAGAGCACGCACAAACAAGCAAGTGAAAATTTGGCAACAGTAATTGGTGAATCTAGGTAAAGGGGAGATGGGTGTTAATGGTAACATTCCCATAACTTTCTATAGGTTTGATGTTTTTCAAGACACAAATGTCAGGAGGGAGGTATAAATGACATCGACTATATAAAAGTTTTTAATTCCTGTATGTTCTGACTCCCCTCTATTAGAACAGAGAATGAAGAGTTCACACAAAAATGATTCACAGTGGGGGCGCCTGAGTGGCTCAGTCGGGTGAGTGTAGGACTCTTGATTTCAGCTCAGGTCATGATCTCACATGACATCATGCCCCATGTCAGGCTCTGCACTGACAGCGTGGAGCCTGCTTGGGATTCTCTCTCCCTCTCTCTCTGTCCCTTCCCCACTCATGCTCATTTGCTCTCTCTCCCAAAGAAACCATTTTTAAAAAATGATTCACAGCATTTTTAAAAATATTATCCCCACTCAGAAATAAGTGTATTTGGCAAAGAAAAATTATTTCAAATATACTCTATACCACATGGCTAAGTTCCTGAGTTACACAGATTAACAGAATCTAGTGTTAAGGTTCACTTTCCACATGTTGTTGTAGAAGATAAACCTTAACAATACTTTAAGAATACTGGGGTGCCTGGCTGGCTCAGTCGGCAGAGGGGGCAACTCTTGAACTCAGGGTTGTGAGTTTAAGCCCAACATTGGATGTAGAGATTACCTAAAGGCAAACTTACTTATTCACACTAATAAGGAAAGAGAGTATGGATAAACCAAATCCATATGCAGACTAATTGTTTTAATCACTGAATTTTAACTTCCTAAATCTTTAATCAGGACTATGAGGAAGTAGAACAGACCAAAAGGTTTCATTTCCATTCACTCACATCCCTAAAGGAATTTCTATTTAATAACAAAAAGGAAAGAAGCAAAAGAAATAAAATGCCCTGAATACTCAACTATGAGTACCTGAACAAAAGAAAACTAATCAAGGCAAATGTTTATTAAGAATCTACTATGTACAAATCTCTGAAAAGTTCAAAGTACATACAAAGACTGGACTTTGCTCCCCTGGGGGCCACCATTTTGTTGAAAACAGAGAAACTGAAGAAAAATAATGGTTGGCTCAGTCTTCCCTTGTCCCCGTTCCCAATGCCTCAAAGACTTCTCTTCCAGACAGCCTCCTCATTTATTAAACTGCCATCAGGCCTTTCAAACCACAGGTTCTCAAACTTGGGTGGCACACTGCAATCACCTGGGAAGTTATCAAAAATCCAACACCTGGGTCCCTCGAGGATCTAGACAATTGGGTTTTATTGTGTGTGGCCTAGGCATTGGTATTTTCTAGAGCTCTCCAGGTAACATGCAGCAAAATTTGAGCACCACTTGATCTCTACTGCCCAAGTACAGAATATAATCTACTCCCCGGCAATAAAACCTGATGATTCCTCACTGTCCACACAAATCTCAACTCCTTACCATCATTTTCAAAGCCTTTCTTTTTTTTCATTCTTTTTTTTTTTAATGGTTATATTTATTTTTGAGACAGAGAGAGACAGAGCATGAGCGGCAGAGGAGCAGAGAGAGAGGGAGGCATAGAATCCAAAGCAGGCTCCAGGCTCCGAGCTATCAGCACAGAGCCTGACACGGGGCTTGAACTTGTCAACTGCGAGATCATGACCTGAGCCGAAGCTGGACGCTCAACCGACTGAGTCACCCAGGTGCCCCATTTTCAAAGCCTTTCTATATCTCCAAACCTACTTCTCCAGGCCTCATGCCCACCACAAATCCACAGGTCTCCACTACTCCTCCAGCTACACTGAACTTCCCACTCCGCACCACCCCCTCACAGGATACTGTCCATGCATAAAAGGCTTTCCAAACTCACAGACACCAATTCCAGTCTCTGCGATCCAAATCAACTTTCAAGAACCAATTTTAAAGTTTCCTCCTTTCCAAACTCTTAAACAACTTCCCTGAGTAGATGGCTGCCTCCCCTTCTTGCTTCCAACAAAACTTTGGACATTTATCCAATTGTCTAATTTGACATTTATCATGATGTTCGTAGTAGCAGTTTACATTTCTTTCCCTTCTAACAGACTGTGCATTCCTCAAGGGCACAGACCATGTGCATTTATCTTCAAGTTCCTAGTGCCCAGACATGGCTGAAACACAATGCAAGTCCAATAACTGTTTACCAAATGAATGGGTATCACATACTTGTGGGATAAACAATGAACAATTTGAGAAAAGACAAAGGCAGTTCAATATGAAATGCCAAATTAGTTACATGGGCCAAACCTGACTCCAGAAGTGCAGACGGGAAAGAGGGTGCTTCTGGCACTTACAAGGGGGATGGCCCCATGAAGATTCCGGGTCCCGAGCTCAAGTTTCAAAGAAAGGAAATTATCTAGACAGGCTGAGAGCAAAGAGCAGAGAATTATGAGCATGGAAAACAGCACAGATATGGCCCGGTGCACATGAAAAAGCCATTTAGCTCAGCTTCGGGTTTCCTCAAAAGATACCCGAAGAAAAATACTAGAAATGAATCATGTTTTTTCTTATAGAAATCTGTCTCGTTAATCCTCTTCCTAGTCCTTACCACCACTTGATACGTTAGGGTTCTGTATATTCAAACACTCACTATAATACAAGCTCCACAAGAACAAGAACTTCCTTCTGTTTACTGCGGCATCCCCAGGGCTTATATCAATGCCTAGCACATAGTAAATGCTCACTATATATCTGCTGATTGAATGAACATGTTTATTACAGGCCTCTGATCTAATGCTTCCTTTCACCTGGCGATTTCTTCCAGTCTCCACTTCCAAATCCCGTGTATCCTTCCAACACTAATAAAAGCTCCGACTCAAAGTCTTCTCTGATTCCTCACTTCCCCCTTTTCTGAACTCCCAAAGGATACTTTTTATGGGCTACCTTGCAGTAGCACAAGTATCAGCGTACAGGTATTTATGTATATCTTGGCTCCCCTTTATACTATACATTCTTTGAGGGTAAGCTCTAGGTCATTCCCCACCCCACCCCCCAGAGCATAGTGCCATGTAGAGCTGTTCAGCAATTCCTGTTAAATAAAAGGAAAAATTAAATTAAATGTGGCATAAAGCCTTTAATATCTAAATATGAGAAAGATTAAGATCAGTAATGTCTTATCTCTATTCATCTGGGCCCTGCGATACCTGATCCTTTGAAACTATAATATCCAACACTTATGCTTACATGTGCCAGGCATTGTTCCAAGGCTTTATGTAAACGAACTCAATCCTCAAAACAACGAAATGAGATATGTATTGTACAGATGTGGAAACTGAGGAACAGGGAGGTTCACACAGCCAGTGAGTGGCAGAGCAAGGATTCAAACACACAAAAGATGGAATCCCAGAAGGCAGTAAAAGTAGATAACAGACAACAGAAAAGGAATGGAGGTTTCTGTAGTGCAACACTGAGAAAAGTAAATCCTGGTGAGAGACCCTTGGACCTGGAACTTCAGGAGTATCTGTAAGAAGGGATGGAACAGAGAAGTAAACATAAGCTCTGGCAGGACATTATCATGGGCAGAACCCATATTCTATACACAATAGTGGGTACTGAGTTGGTATAGCATAATCAACGGCAGCAAACAACAGTGCTTAAGAATGAAGGGCTCAAAGTGCCTGGGCCACTAGTTCTGCCACACAGGTAAACTGAATTCCTTTGTCTCCATTTCCTCAACTGTAAAATGGGCCAATATCAGTACTCAGCCATGAAGATCAATGATGGTAATACGTGTATATTTACATTATTCAGGATGAGCTTGATTTATGCTGCAATTAAAACTCCATTTAAAAACTTCAGTGGCTTATGGGAATGCAAGCTGGTGCAGCCACTATGGAAAACAGAATGGAGGTTCCTCAAAAAGACTTAAAATAGAACTACCCTATGACCCAGCAATTGCACTACTAGGTATTTATCCAAGGGATACAGGTGTGTGTACTGTTTCAAAGGGACACACGCACCCCCATGTATATAGCAGCACTATCAACAACAGCCAAAGTATGGAAAGAGCCTAAATGTCCATCGATGGATGATTGGATAAAGAAGATGTGGTATATATATACAATGGAGTGTTACTTGGCAATCAAAAAGAATGAAATCTTGCCATTTGCAACTACATGGATGGAACTGGAGGGTATTATGCTGAGTGAAATTAGTCAGAGAAAGACAAATACCATACGACTTCATGCATATGAGGACTTTAAGAGACAAAACAGATGAACATAAGGGAAGGGAAACAAAAATAATATAAAAACAGGGAGGGGGACAAAACAGAAGAGACTCATAGGGGCGCCTGAGTGGCTCAGTCGGTTAAGCGTCCGACTTCGGCTCAGGTCACAATCTCGCGGTCCATGATTTCGAGCCCCGCGTCGGGCTCTGGGCTGATGGCTCAGAGCTTGGAGCCTGCTTCCGATTCTGTGTCTCCCTCTCTCTCTGCCCCTCCCCCGTTCACACTCTGTCTGTCTCTGTCTCAAAAATAAATAAACGTTAAAAAAAAAAATTAAAAAAAAGAGAAGAGACTAATAAATATGGAGAACAAACTGAGGGTTACTGGAGGGGCTGTGGAAGGGGGGATGGGCTAAATGGGTAAGGGGCACTAAGGAATCTACTTCTGAAATCATTTTTGCACTATATGCTAACTAATTCAGATGTAAATTTTAAAAAACAAAAAAGAAAATTTAAAAAAATTCAGTGGTTTAGGGGCGTCTGGGTGGCTCAGTTGGTTAAGCGTCCGACTTCAGCTCAGGTCATGATCTCACAGTCCGTGGGTTCAAGCCCCATATCAGGCTCTGTGCTGACAGCTCAAAGCCTGGAGCCTGCTTCAGATTCTGTTTCCTTCTCCCTCCCCTCCCCCGCTCACGCTCTGTCTCTGTCTCTCAAAAATAAATAAATGTTAAAAAAAAATTTTTTTAGTAAATAAATAACTCAGTGGTTTAAAGCATAGGCTTATTGTTTACACTACATAACCACTGAAGATTTCTTTCAGAAAAAAAGAGGTATTTGCCTAGAAGTGTCTCACATCACTTGTACTCAACTTTCAATATCCAAAGCAAGTCACAGAGCCATGTTCAACTTCAAGGTGATGGAGAAGTACTATTCTACCAGGTACCCAAAAGAAAAACAAAAATAGGGTATCAGTGAACAGCCCTAAGAACCACACCACACAAGAGCCTAGCACCATACCTGGCATACAGTAAGCGTTCAGTGATTGGCAGCTGCTATGATTATCACAATAATTAAGGGGTCTGGGAAAAACCTATTGTAATAATCCTAAATTAAAAAGCTGAATGCGTATGCAGATGTGGGGGAAAAAACGATCATTCACATTATTTGCAATAAAGCAAAGGTAAATTTACAAAGGATTTCACAATGATATCATGGAGGGATATGCCAAAAAGTTTCTAGTAAATAAAAAGTAGTAAACAAGAGTTACCAAAATAGTACCACAAGCCTTTTACCATGATATAAAAGGAAAGGACATGCCAAAATGTTTCTAGTAAATAAGACATAGTAAACAAGAGTTACCAAAATAGTACCACTCATTCCTACTCATTTAAGACATGTAAAGTTTCATTGATATCTTTGTTTTATTTGAGAACATTAAAAAAAATTATTCAGCCTTTCACAAATTCACTTCTAATCTCAGAACCCAACTTCCCCATATTATCCCCATAAGTTCTTAAGGTAATTCTCCCACAGGGGGTTTCAGGACCTTCACCATCAGAGTCAGGGAAAGAGTCCTATTTAGTAAAATGAGAATTGAATTCTAAGCCTGACTTGGCCGTAGACCAGCTCTATGGCCCCACAAAATACTTATATGACTAGAAGTCCATTCTGTCATCCATAAGATGATGAAATTGAACTAGATGGCCTCTAAACTCCCTTCCAAAACTACTCTCCCGCAATCCTGAGAAGCCAGAAAGAGGCTTTGGTTTAGAGGAATCTAGTTGAGATGCTGAATTATGTAAGACCTGATAATGCATAAAGCTTAAACTAGAAATAACTCCACAAGCACAGCTCTGATGGTAGCAACAAAGCTTAGTTCAAGAGTGAGCACAGGGGCAAGTCAGAGCACCCAGGGAGAGCCCTACTAGCATGAAGTGCTGCGCTAGAGTGGAAAAGGGTGGGCAGAGTACGACTAGTATGTGTAAATAAGGAGACTGGTATTTGTCCATGGCTTATGAAATCAGTCTTTTAGTAACATGTCATACCACATTCCAGTCACAGCTCTAGGAACCAGTGACAGTGATGGAAACAAACTGGAAGCAAAGAACCTGCGAACATTTTAAACTTAACATCTGTCAACTATCAGATCTCAGTACCAACAGACTGGATTTTTCAATTCCAAAGCAGCAGTCCAAATATATACCTAGAGATTAAGAACTTGAAACTCTTTGGAGAAAGTCAGACAAAAGTGCCCAAAGCACCATGTTACAAGATGTTGAGCCACACCAATCAGCGATACTCGTGTCATTTTCAGCTACACAGAAGCCCCTGCCGAGACAACCTACCAGGACATCTTCACTCGCTGAGAATATAAGACCATCCCTACAACAAAATGGGAAATGGTGCCTTTTAATGAACACCAATGGAAGATAACACAACATTACTTCATGCCATAAACAAAGTAACTGACACTGTTGCATTGACAATTTTGTGATTCCTGCAGCCCTATCCACCATCTTTAAGGAACCCACCCACTCTAAGTGTATCAACACTCTGAGTGTATCAACATGGAATACCCTTTACTGTCTTTTATGCTTCAAAAGTCATTGCCTATATGACTAACAATCTCCTGCCTGAAAACCTAAAACCTGGCAAATATATTTAATAAAATTATGGTCCTATTAGAAAAGACTCACTGTGTGTGGACAGCATTTCAAAAAGCTATGATTCTACATGTGCATCTTCATTTACTTTTACAGCTACGTTTCCTTCCACTTGTCAATCCGAAAACAATCTCCAATACTGCAACGGATACTGATCAATATATTAGAGTCAATGCTATCCTTGACTTTTAGGAGTTTAAATATGAAGTACAAGTAGATGGAGAAAGAGCCAGAGAAGCATATACAACTCTGTATGAGTAAAGGAAATGTTTTACCAATCAATTTTTAAATGTATTGGAAGGGGACAGAGTATAAGGTTCAACCTTTCAAAGGATCCTTGGTGGATATTATTAAAAACAAAGATTACCTTTATAAAATGAAAAACTATCCTCTAAGTAACCAAAAATACTCTCCATATGAAAAAAAATCTCCATTAACTAGTCTAACGTAATGAGAACTCTCCATAACTGGTGCTTTATAATGAGAACTAGAAAAATACAATGTTGCACTTAAAAGCTTAAATCTTTATATGAAAGAAAAAAGCCTAAGAAGTCATATTGCAAGACATTATGCATGTTAGTCACAGCCATGAAGGATCACAAGGCCTCACTAAAACAGCTACCCTGCTGTTTTCAAAACCTTTGTGACACGGATCTAAATTTATTTTCTGACCCTACTATTTTCTTAACATCAAGTCAACTTTTAGATAAAAAGAGGTAAATATAAATGGGCAAACAGTGCCAACTTTTATTATATGATTGGCTTAGTCTCATTTGAAGTCTAAAGGATAGTCTTGTCCTATATTCTAATTTCTAAAGGAATGGAAAAAATCCACTTCTGCCCCCCCCCCCAAGACTGGGGGACTCTAAAGGATCTAAACCTGTGCTGTCAAATGCCAGTGCCACTAGCCGTATGTGGCTATTTAAATTAACTAATATTAAATAAAATGTAAAATTCTATGCCTCAGTCATACTAGCCACCTTTTAAGGGCTCAAAAGCCACGTGAAGAGTGGGTCTCACATATATAAGACATTTTTCATCATAGCACAAACTTATACTGGACAGTGCTGATTTAGCACAAAGTTTCTTTTTTTTAATTTTACAATAAAGTTTCTTAGATTTAAATGTGCCCCAAAATCATTAGTACAGCTCGTTAAAACAAAGATTACTTGGTCCCTACCCCAGGTAGTTTATTTCAGTCAGTCTGGTAAGTGGCCCCAAAATGTGGGCCATTTCTAAACAAGCTGCAAGAGAATGGTCATGTTACCTATCACCTTGAGTACTGCTCCCTATGGTTAAGAACTTTTTGTTTTTTCCCAATTTATCATAGACTTAATTCTTTTATAAAACACCAGAAAAATGAATTATCAGGAAAAAAATTTTTTTAAACAAAGACTACTATAAACTTACATTTTTTTATTATCAGACTCAACAGACAAATCATTTTTCTAAAAAATGCTGTAAAAACATCTAAATGCTTCAAGTTCTGTACTTAACTTGGTCGCAGTCAGGTAACAAACAACCCATAGACCTGCACAGATCTGTGGACTAACACTGATCTAGATCTAGATCTAGCTCTGATCTAAAAGAACTTATTTCACATTTTTACAATTATCTTTTGGGAGCTGGTCATTAATGATCTCTTTCATATCCTCTATTATTTCCTCACCATAGTTTTACAACTCAAGGTAAAAATGCTAATTCTATTAAGCAGAATATCGAGTCCCTTAAAAACAATGCTATAAAGGGCTAACTAAGAGAAGCAATCTGGGGCACCTGTGTGGCTCAGTAGGTTAAGGGTACAACTCTTGGGGCGCCTGGGTGGCGCAGTCGGTTAAGCGTCCGACTTCAGCCAGGTCACGATCTCGCGGTCCGTGAGTTCGAGCCCCGCGTCAGACTCTGGGCTGATGGCTCGGAGCCTGGAGCCTGTTTCCGATTCTGTGTCTCCCTCTCTCTCTGCCCCTCCCCCGTTCACGCTCTGTCTCTCTCTGTCCCAAAAATAAATAAAAAACGTTGAAAAAAAAAAATTAAAAAAAAAAAAAGGGTACAACTCTTGATTTCGGCTTAGGTCATGATCTCAGGGTTCATGGGTCAAAGACCCACAACAGGTTCTTCACTGACAGCTCTGAGCCTGCTCAGGATTCTCTCTCCCTCCCTCTCTGCCCCTCCCCCACTCACATACTCTATTTTTCTCTCTTGCAAAATAAATAAACTTTATTTTTTTTTTAATTTTTTTTTTTAACGTTTATTTATTTTTGAGACAGAGAGAGACAGAGCATGAACGGGGAGGGTCACAGAGAGAGGGAGACACAGGATCTGAAGCAGGCTCCAGGCTCTGAGCTGTCAGCACAGAGCCCAACGCGGGGCTCGAACCCACGGACTGTGAGATCATGACCTGAGCTGAAGTCGGACGCTTAAGTGACCGAGCCACCCAGGCGCCCCACAAAATAAATAAACTTTAAAAAAAAAAGCAATCTGATGGTGTTACTGTTTATAATGTGATCTGATTCTGCCACATGGTCAATAAGGATGATGCCTTGCCTTCTTCAGGCTAACCTACAGTTGAATTTAGACTGCTACCTTTAAAAGAGTCCTTTAGGCGGAAATATACAAATGAACATTAATAAAGTCTTTGTGTTAAATTATTTAAAATTTCTTTCAGTAAATAAAATCTATGATTTGGACCTAGCTTACTGGACATAACCTTTCAAAGAATTTTTTTTAAGTTTATTTATTTTGAGAGGGGGAAGGGCAGAGGGAGAGAGAGAGAATCCCAAGCAGACTCTGCACTGTCAGCGCAGAGCCTTATGTGGGGCTCAAACCCACAAACGCCGAGGTCATGACCTGAGCCAAAATCAAGAGTCGAACGCTTAAGCAAATGAGACACCCAGGCACCCTTCAAAGAATTTCTTAGAATACTGATGGTTTCCTTGAACCCAAAGTAAATAGTCCAAGTCAACTTCTTTACTCATGTACACTTAGAGAAGGAACAAATCAAACAGAATCCCCTCACAGGAGTCAATGCCCTTCACGGAACTGCCTCAAGCTTAAGGTGTTTTCCTCAATATATATATCAAACCAAAGAAATGGATTTTTCTTCTAGTCAACTTCTGGTCTGGCCCAACAAATGAACTTCTCTAAGAAAACTTCCAGAATTTCTCAAGTTTGGCCATTTCCTAGAGACTACTTTTAGAATTTTGTTGTCGCTCTAAATATTGTTTTACCAATTTGCTTCATTTTTTCTTAAGCAAATTATAAAATAAGGCTCTGAGAATTTTAACATTTCATCCTCTTGCCTATAGTAACATCTGGTTTAACAGAACTCAACATATATGCATGTTATCTGCAAAATAAGCTCACATGTTCAACCAGAAATTAAGAAAAATTCCACTTGAAATTAACAACATTGACAGAAAAGTTGCAAGGTATCACATACAAAGTCTGGGGAATATGAAAACGGAGGGGTTATTTTTTAATTGTTCCTCTTAACCCCTTTTTCCTCCTAACATATTGAATGAAGCAGTAACTGAATGAGTAAGTAGTATTCAAAGCAAGAAAATGTCAGGAGCTTTTGCCATGGCCACCCCTCCAGTCCCATCTGAAGAGGCACATGGCTGCAGCAGAGAGGCCAAGGACCCTCTAAGACTGTTTTGCAATTGCCCTCACGCCTCCTGCTTGAACCTTTACTCTTTTATCAGGCTGCAGGGGAAAGGGTGTGGAACAGCTTCCCAAGTATAAAAATAAGGCAGGGAAGAATTCCAGGGATAACCTTTGCCTGGATGCTGCCCGGAGTGATTCAGAAGTACTTCACCAAGCCCAAGCCAACTAATTCAGACTGAAATCGCAATACCTCCTGAAGGGCAAAAAAAGCCCAACAAAGTCAGCCTCCTGGAAAAGATTTTGCTCATACAAAACAACTAGTTTTGAAATGACCTAAATCAATGATCCTTAATATTGTTTTTGCATGTGGATAGGAAGAGACAGAGGGGAAAAGGGGGGATGGGAAAACATGGGGGTACAGGAAGGGAAGGTGGGAGTCACAGATGCCTTCAAGAATTATGAAAGGAATGGATTCACTGCCCATAAAAGTGCACACACAAACAAAATTTTGCAAACTATTTTGGAGAGTTCACAGACCAAAGAGTCTCTAGGGGTCCATGAATCCCAGGATAAAAAGCCTCAACCTAAACAGGTAGGAACTAAAGACCAAGGTTACCACAGTAATTAGACCTTCTTTTAACCTGAAGCCTGACCTTTTATGTAAAAACAATCTTACAATTAAAAAATATAGAGATTTCTGAGCACCTGGGTGGCTCAGTCGGTTAAGTGTCCGACTCTTGGTTTCAGCTCAGGTCATGACCTCATGGCTCGTAAGTTCGAGCCCCACATCCGGCTCTGCACTGGCAGCATGGAGGCTGCTTGGGATTCTCTCTCTGCCCCTTCCTTCCTCACTCTCTCTCTCTCTCTCTCAAAATAAAGAAAAATCTTAAAATATATATATAGAGAGAGAAAGATTCCAAAAATAAAATACTTTGGTCACATAATGTAGAACAAATTTTTAAATATATTTAAAATTTACTGATAAAATAATATATTTAATCCATAAAAAAGATCAGTGAATACTCCCTACAAAAATCTTTAATTAACAAAGGAGTAGAAAAAGAGAAATCTCCCTTTACTTATTTAGAAAATTCGAATCCAACTTGTTTCAATTCATGTCCTGAAGTTATCTTAAAATTCTACTTCCTAATTTTCCTGAAATTTTCATATACTATCTTAGTAGGTTAAGTTCTGAAATAACTAGCGGATAAAAGCATCATGGCAATCTATTGAAATATCATGGTTTTTTCCTTGCTAAAAATTTAAGTCCTTCGTTATGACTATAGAAAGAAAAGGTACATCAACTGAAAAAAATGATTCCTCAAAACAGGAACTATTTATGTCATATACATTACCAAAGATTCTAAAAGTCTCGACGGCAAACGACATAAAAAGTAAGTACATGAGTATGTAAAGAATCACTATTACAAACTATAAAAACCAACTAATAGGGGTACTACAAGCAAAAAGAAATGCTTTTCTCTGGATTTTATGCAAATAATTCAGTTCAGAAATGGGAACAGGGATGGATATTTTAAAATAACTCCATTTTACTACCTTCAGGACTTTTATGGAAGTAACAGAATTTCTCAAGAGGGTATCAACGCCTCCACAAAATGAACTAAAGAAAAGAACATTTTGGCAAGGAAAAAGTGACTGCATTCTCCCTCTGCACTTCATGGTTATTAGTACCAGGCTAGGGTGAACTCTTAAGTGCCCTACAAGGACCTCTCCTACACTTTGGAGACAAGGACGGTAAAGGGTACCTTACTGTATTCTAATTTGCTTTTTCAGTGACACATTCTTGAAATGAAGTAGTAAAAATGAGTGAGTGCATAGAACAACTTGTTAGTTGACTTAGCCCCATACCACTAAAACATGACAGCACATTCCAGCTTTTAAAGAAATCTTTAGAGGCTGGTTGGTGAAAAGAATATGTGCTTTGAGTCCAGATGATCTGGGTTCAAATTCTGGCTCCAACATTTACTAGTTTTATTGCCTTTATATACTAGCTTCATAAGTTACTTCATCTTTCTGAGCTTCCATCCATCCTCATGGAATGGCCATGAAAATGGAGACATTTTTTCATCTCTGCAGCCCCAGTGCCTGGCTAAGTGCTGAACACACACCAGGTATTCAACGTTAGTGCTTCCTGCACGCTTCACAAGTATGTCACGTTCTATTGGGGAAAAAAAAAAACAAAACAAAAAAACACAACACAAAACACCAAACCTGTTCTCTAGGAAACAGATAGCTAAGCCCTACCTATTATTTTATCTATTTCAAAGAGTTTTCAATGTAATAACTTGGTACAGGGGAATGCAGGCAATTCCATGGAATTCACTGCAGCTTTTCATCTGAATTAAACTAAAGCTTTGTATGAGGAATGGAAGTATAAAGTGAAACACTAAATATTTATTAAAAATAAAGCTATTTCCAGGGTGCTTGGTTGGCTCCATTGGTAGGGCATGCGACTCTTCATCTCAGGGTTGTGAGTTCAAACCCCACTCTGGGTATGTAGATTACTTTAAAAAAATAAAATCTTGGGGCACCTGGGTGGCTCGGTTGGTTAAGCATCCGACTTCAGCTTCAGGTCATAATCTTGTGGTTTGTGAGTTCGAGCCCTGCATCGGGCTCTCTGCTGACAGCTCAGAGCCTGGAGCTTGTTGCGGATTCTGTGTCTCCCTCTCTCTCTGTCCCTCCCCCGTTCTCTGTCTCTCTCAAAAATAAACATTAAAGACATTTTTTAAATCAAATCAAATCTTTAGGGGTGCCTAGGTGGCACAGTCAGTTGAGTGTCCAACTTCAGCTCAGGTCATGATCTCACAGTTGGTGGGTTTGAGCCCCAAGTAGGGCTTTATGCCGATAGCACAAAGCCTGCTTCAGATTCTGTCTCCCTCTCTCTCTGCCCCTCCTCCACTTATGCTCTCTCTCTCTCAAAAATAAACATTAAAAAAAAAAAATCTTAAAAATAAAATAAAATCTTTAAATAAATAAAACTATTTCTAACCTTGTTATCCTGGGGGGGATAAAAGGGAGTGAAAACACAGTCTCCTCGGTTGACTTAGATATTGTCATTGTCAAATACCAAAAATCTTTTTGCAGGTAGAATCCTCGAACCCTCTAACCTGTTCAAAAGGGTCCAGCCATTACCAATACAACTCCATTCAGCCATTACCAATACAAAGCCTTTCCATGAAAGCTGAAAAACATAGGCCCCTACAGTGAGAATCAAGCCTGAGAGTGAGGAACCCTTTTTCCTCACGGTTTAACACAAGAAGACATAACCACAACCTCTGCTTGGGGCAAAGCCATGTTTCCAAGAAAACCGAAACACTTGTTTGAAACTTCTATAACTCAAAGAGATCTCTAAGACACAGTGGTCCAAGCGTCTATTGTTTCTGACAAGTTTTCTGTAACATAATGGCAAAAATCACAAATGAGATCTGGTTTCTAAAGAGACAAGATTCTGCTTGAGATCTTTGGTATTTGAAATAGTTATAAGAAAAGTAAATCCATAAATATAAAAAACTAACTGCTAAAGGATCTTCCAGAAATACAGTAGTGTTACTTATGGCTCTCCCATTTCACTCCAAACTGGTCTTTCAACTTCTTGTGTGGTTGGCAAAAAGTAACACACTGATGAGTTCAGAGAACTTCCAACTATATCAATAAATTATAAAAATAATCATAAAAATAGAGAATATTAAAAAGTTGTGGTATAAGTGATCACACTGAAAAACCATGCATGCTGTTAACAACAGAAAAACTAACTATAAAAAGGCAAGAAAGAACTGCAGGATAAAAGATGTGACTCCAGGCAGACTGATACCACGATGAGACACAACTAACTTCACAAGAGACTGAGATTTATTTTGCCCATGACCAGACTACAGCAAGAACAGTATCATATTCTAGTTACTATAAAGGAGATTCCAAAGTTAGCAAAAAGGAAAAAAAAAAAAATTGTAAAGGTTAACTCTTAATAGTCCATTAATGAAGAAAAAGGTTTTAATAATCCTTCATAATTCATCAAGGAGATCTGCCCTGGGACAAAAAGAAGTCCAAAATTAATCATTTTACCACTCCCCATTTTCCCAGGCCTTGGGTTACAGTCACGCATTGCTTATATGAAACCACCTGTTCCGGCTGGCATAAACCATGTTACTTGAATATTCATGCCTAATCATTTTTCATACATAGATCTCAAACCTTCTTTGTACTGTCCTAGAGCCACAAAGTTCACAAAAACTATCTCCCGGAGGTTGTCAACTTGATCTACCAATTCAGCTTATCAACCAACTACCATGCCATGCACAGTCAATAACTACAGATGTCCAGTAAGAAAGACAGTTCACAATCAGCCTTGAGAGCATAGAACTGTGGTCCCTACCAGGACTTTTCTAAGTACCACAAGCATGCCCCATAAAGTATGCCGAAATTTGGGGCCTAATGGGATTGTATTCCAATACGCCATCTGAGAAACAATAACTGAATCTCGGGCAGTATTGCACACACTTTGAAAATTACAAAAATTTTTAAATGTGTATCTTCTCTGTTCATGGATCTGTTACAGCAGAAATAAGCAGTTCTGACGGGGTGGGGAAGAAGGTACATACAACAGTTCCAGGGATGCCTGGAGATGCCAAGGATTCAGTGGAAACCTCGGCCAGATTACTAATGGTCCATAAATCCTAATTTGGAGAACACGGGCCTACAAGTTGAAAATTGAATTATATTGCCTTATTAGATCCCACACTACCGAAACCACAGTCATATCAGTCATAACTGGTACTAGGAATACTTTATGTACACAAATATAAGTGCCTGCTTATGTATTTTTAATTGGATCAAATAAAACTGAAGCTGAAAACAAACTCAAATTTCAATTATCTCACTAGTGAGGGGATTTCCTAACAGAGTCTTTTTAAAAACCAAGTAGCTGCCAACCCTCTGCACATCTGACAAGCATGTCTCTGGAAATTTGGGAGCAAAAGACGCCGTTACTTCTCAACAGTGAAGGAAATACCCTAGAGGGGACAGATTCCTCTTTTTTTTTTTTTTTTTTTTTTTTTTTAAAGCTCAAACATGCAATCTAATAATGCACAAAACTTGGCTGCGGGGTTGCTGGACACCTCCAGGGTTCCAATTTTCGGGGCGAGTGCGCGCTAGTGCGTAAGAAGGGGGCGGAGGGGGAGCGCGCTCCGAGGACGCGCCGGGGCCCCCGCCCCCTCCCGGAGCAGCAGCCTGGCACCAGCCCACCCTCCTCCACCCCTGCAAACAGACGCAGGACGCCAATAGAGCAACTTCTCCGCGGGGGCGGCAGTGGAATAGCGGTCACCCCCGCCGCGCGCGGCGCTGCCCTGCCCGCCCGCCCGGGGGTCCCTCCACGGCCCGCCCCGGGGGGGGGCCTCCGCACGCCCCGCCCCCGCCCGCCAGGCTCGGGGCCGGGGGCTGCCCGGACCCCCGCCCCTCTGCGCCGCCCGCAGCGGCGCACTCCCAAGGACGGCCGCCCGGCCCGAGCGCGGCCTGAGCGCGAGCGGGAGCGGCGTGCGGCAGAGGCCGGCTCCTCTCCTCAGGCCTCAGGCCGCCGCCTCCCCTCCGCCAGGCCGCCCGCCGCCGGCCCCACTCGGACCCCGGCCGGGCCTCGGCGCCGCCGCAGCCCCTCATCCCGGCTCCATTCATAGGGGCACCCTAGCCCGGCCAGCGGGGCGGGGCCAGGGACCTGCGGACAAGGCCGGCCAGCGAAGGCCCGGGAGGAAAATAAAAAGTTAAGAGAAGAACTTACCTAAAATGGCTCCTGCAGCAGCCAAAATACAAACAGCTATTATTTGGTGAAGTTTAGCTCAGACACCCTGCAAGGACACCCTAACCCAGCTCAGGCCCGCCTTCTCTGCCACGCCATTGGGCTTTGCCGGCCCAAAACACAGAGTCATTGGTCAGCCTGGCTGCCGCTCAGTCGGAAGCCCATTTCAAGCTTGCTTGCAGGGGCGAGTGATGGGCTCGCTCCATTGTGCTCGTATTTGCATGGATGTGATCGCGGCGATGATTGGCCGGCGCCGGGGCCGCCCCGCCCTCTGCCTCGCGCCCCCCGCCTTGGAGACGCCGCTGCGCGCGGCCCCGCCCCCCGGGACTGAGCGGCGGGGCCACGGGGGCGGGGCGGGGCTGGGGTCCTGCGGGCCGAGGGGGCGGGGCGGGGTCCTGCACGCGGCACTCCGCAGGCAGGGGGCGGGAACCTGGAGCACGCGGGCGAGGAGGGGGTTCTGCCCGCAGGTGGAGGTCTCACAGGTAGCTGGCCGGCGGGCTGACAGACGCTGGGCTGGCGTCTCCCAGGGTGGGAGAGGATGTGGCTGGGGTCCCGCGACAGAGAGGGATTCCGCTTGGACCGCGATCCCGCAGACAGAAGCGAAGAGAGGCGAGGGTCCCGCAGGTCAGGAAAAGATTCCGAGAAACCAAGCGAAGAGTCAAGGAGCTCCATCCTGTGTCTCCAGCCGCATCTCCTGCCGCTCCGCCTGACTCCTGGCATTCTTGGCACACGACGGGCTTCTTCCCAAGGTCCCCCTACTCCCCGGGAGTTTTCATCCCCAGGGATCCTGCGGCGCCTTGGATATACCTCCGAAAAATCAGGTGTTGAGCTATGGTATATTTATGTTCAGGCCTATTTCCCCCATTATCCTTGTAGCATCCTCAAGGACAGGGCCCAGCATATTGCAGAGATTCAACTAATTGTTTAATATTTTTTAATTCGTTAGCAGCTAATTTTTGCACATCCACTAAATGCCAGGCATTGATCTAAGACAGGGGATACAGCGGTCAATAGGACAAAGGCCTGGCTCTTGTGGAATAGGCATGCTAAGGGGAAAGGAAGACAATAAATAAATACCAGGGGCATGTAGTGGAAAATGCTGTGAAGAAAATATATGGAGCGAGGGAGGGAGAGTTATCCACCTGCCTGGCTAAATTCCATTACTGGCCTTCTTCCCACCCAGTGATAGTCACCTGTCCCTCTCACTCCCTGCCTGCCCCCTGATGGGTGTTTCCTTAGCACCCACTAAAAAAAATAAAAGGTTGGATTCTGACTGTAGAGGCTCATTTTATCTCAAAGTAGGAATGGTCTGAGTCCTGGTGATTCCAAGAACAGTTTGTTGGGTACATTTAAGATGAACATGGCTTGACTTTGTCAGGAGTAGCTGTAATGATGCAGCCAAGCCTTACCGCACCCCCAGAGAGAGGATATTTTTAGTTTCTTTGAAGCCTCAGTGTTCCTATGGTTTTCATCCTATGACCCTAACTCCTTTCTGAGGACCACTTCTTGACTTCTTGGCAGACGCCAGAGGTTTTTCCAGTTTGGAAATACAGAGATAGCAGCCCCCTGACCCCTGTCTACCTCACTTGTGCACATTTCTCTCATTTGACTCAAGACTGGCCAAGATGCCTCATGATCCTTCCTTCCTCCTCTTTATTCCTTCCTTAAAAAAATATTTATTAAGCACCAACTAACTGTGTTCCAGGTGTTGTCCTAGACACAAAGGCAGACAACATCCCTGTCCTCAGGGAGCTCATAATCTAGCTGGGATCAAGATGGAGATTTACGCATTGATCCTGAGGGTCTCCAACCTGTCAAGCTTTTGGTAAGCAAGTAGACAGCTGCTCGTTCCCCATGCCTCACAGGGACAGTGGGCTTGCCCTCCTGAACAAGCTGCTGCAGAAGCTGAGGCAGGACCAGGTAATTGGTAGGCACAACCTCTTTAGTCCAACACAGGATCAAAGGGTCTAAAACTCTCAAGAATGCTCAAGGGGCTCAGGACTGTGCACTTTAGTTTCTCGAAAGGGGCTGGGAAGAGAGTTATATCAGAGACAGACCGTGAATCCTACATGGGAATCAAGTGGCCCTCCCTTTGCAAAATCATGCCCCTCGCTCACAAAAGATGAAATAACATAAACGAGGTAAGGGAGGGATGGAACTCCAGGCAGAGAGGGAGCAGCATGTATATGCAAGGCACATACAATACAGCAATGAGAGGTGTTGGAGCAGGAGGGAGGCAAGAGGCAAACCAGTCAGACAGTAATTCCTGTTCTTAAACTTTAGAAAAGTCTGTAGTACAAAAGAAGTCAAACATAGAGATACAAATGTTATGTTACCAAACAAGAAATCAATAGGCACACACAACTGATCCACAAATGAATAGTACAGGTACAAGCAAAGGAAGGTTCTGGAGGCTCCACTCAGGAGAGGTAGTAGGCTTGACCTTCATAGAGTCAGGTCTGCAGAACTGAACAGGGTTAGTGGAATCTGATCCTTAAAACCCTTCTGCAGCAAGGCACCTGGCTGGTGCAGTTGGTAGAACATGCAACTCTTGATCTTGGGGGTGTGAGTTAGAACCTCACGTTGGGTATAGAGATTACTTAAATAAATAAATCTTTTTTTATTTTTTTTAATGTTTATTTTTGAGAGAGAGAGAGAGAGAGACAGAGTGTGGGGGGGAGCGGGGAGAGAGGGAGACACAGAATCCGAAGCAGGATCCAGGGTCTGAGCTGTCAGTACAGAGCCCGATGCAGGGCCAGAACTCATGAACTGTGAGATCATGACCTGAGCTGAAGTCGGACACCGAACCAACTGAACCACCCAGGCACCTCAAATAAATAAATCTTAAAAAACAAACAAACAAAAAAACACTTCTGCAGCATCCAGGGACCTGCAGATAGGCATGGGAGGGGAGACTGAGACCTCTGGGTGGCTTCTAGCTGCACCCATTCATGGGCATGTCTTAGTCTGAGTTTTCTAGGATAGAGAGCTTGATTCTATAGGGCAGAAGTGGGAAGCAAAAGGAGGCAGGTAGGGAAGGGAGAAGAGCTGATACCAGGATGGTTATTCATCTGGCCTCTACACATTACTGATGGCTCCAGCTCAAGGGATTATCCTCTCAGAAGCCACATAATAGGAGTCGTAGCATAGCTTATGGGAGAGGGAAAGGAAGGAAATTTATCCACCAGCTCATCTCCCATTGGATAAAGATCCACTCCAGTTGTTCATGCAAAGGTGCCAAGTGGGGCTTTGCCGTGTCCCAAAACTCAGGGTTAAGAGGCTTGCAGCAGGGTTGTGAGGCAAAGATTGATCAGGATACAGCTGTGTAAAATCAAATGGAGCCCGTGCAGAGCTGGTACCAAAGAAGCTGCCGGGACAAGAGATGGTTAGCACTAGCCCTGGAGGTCTGTCACAGAGGGGGCAACAATGATGTGCAACTCTCTGTGCCACTTAGTAGGTCCATATTTACAGAGGGCCCCAAAAGAGCAATCCTTAGGAGGCTCTGAAGGGGAGCCAAGGAAGGGCTTCCAGCAATTCTAGAACTTCTGTAACTTCAGGTTACATCCTGCCTGACATGTTCTCTCTTAACCATCTGCCTCTGTTGACTTGTCTGTTTCCTCCATTAGACCATGAGCCTTGCTATTGTTCTTATTTATATATCTGTCACAGAAAAGACTATTTTCACCAGCCCATTTCATTTTCCTCCTAGGTTCATAGCAAAATTACATTTCTCAGTAATCAGGTAGGTTCATGTGACTAAGTTCTGGTTAATGGAATCTGGACAGAAGTGACAGATATATCTCACTCCTAGGCATCCCCCCAAACCTCCTGTGTGAGCCTCCAAATTCTTTTCCTTTCCTCATCTGCTGGCCAGATACAGAAATATCCAGTGGAGGACTTAGGGGATCCCCAAAATGGCAATGGAATGACCCTGGGTCCCTGACAGACTTCATGGAGCAGAACCCCTGTGCTTACTTGCACTGGACTGTGCCAGGAGTGAGAAATAAAACTTTCTTAATGTCAAGTCACTGAAATGAGAGGATTGTTTGTTACGGCCATTAGCACACTCTGACTAATACAGCACTTGTCTAACTTCATTTGATTTGATGTCCCTCCAGGGCAGGGATTATGTTTATTTGTTTTTGTAACCCAAGTACTAGTGTGTTGCCTGATACATAGTAGGAATTGCTCAAAGCATGAATGGGTGTGAATGAGTGAATATGTCAGCCTGATCTTAAAGGATCAGAGGTAGAATGCCAGTCAAGGTGGCAGGTAGAAAGTGTTCTACTCACTACAGAATCAAAGAGACCGGGGAGAACATGCACAGTTCTCAACAGTGCAAATGGTTCATGATCTGAGAAGGAGATTGCTAGGGTGAGCCTAGAGAGAAGGCAAGGGCCAGATCGCAAACGGTCTTATTCATTACATAAAGGAGTTTGAACTTTATCCTACAGGAATTATTCAACGATTTTAAACAGGTATGTGATATAATCAAATTTATGTTTAAGAAAGATCTTTCAGCCTAGAAAGGGGATGAATTAGAAAGGAAGAGCAAAATGTAAATGTTTTAAAGCAACATTTCCCATTGCCCCTAGATCATTCATCCCATGAGATGATCCAATAAAAAGAGGTTTTGTGGTCAAGTTGGTTTGGGAAATTGTGCATACTCTAGCCCATCTTGGAGGTTGCCGTTACTCATTAGCATATTAAAAACTCTGAGAGGTCTTGCATTAATGAAATCTGTTAAACTTTAATAATTTTCAAAATTATCTGACACAGAACACTCTTTTCATTTAATGCCTATTAAAACTGGTATTAGGATTAGATTTAGCTACATATACCAGGAAAAAAAGCATAATAAAATTAAAGTTTTTGTCCTGCATAAAAGCAATATGGGAAGCTTTACTTTTTTTTAATGTTCATTTATTTTTTAGAGAGCACAAGCAGGGGACAGGCAGAGAGAGGGGACAGAGGATCCAAAGTGGGCTCCATGCTGACAGCAGCAAGCCTGATGTGGGGGAGATCATGCAAACCACGAGATCATGACCTGAGCTGAAGCCAGATGCTCACCTGGCCCACTAAGGCGCCCAGGTGCCCAAAATACGGGAAGCTTTAATATTTTTGCACCACCATCTTTAGTTTCATTCCCAAGGTCCAGGATGTCTGCTGGAGCACCAGTCCACATTTCCTTGGAAGGAAAAAAGGAAAGGCAAGAGGGGAAAAGTGGAGCTCAGTCATGTCCCTTAAACAGGCTTCCTGGTAATTACACAACACTCCTGCTTACATCTCATTGGCCACAACTTGGTCACATGGTCACATAGGGCTGCAAAAAAATATATACGGTATTTTATTTATTTACCCTATTTTATTTTTTAAAAATGTGCCACATTAAAAATTGAGGTTCTCTCGGGCGCCAGGGTGGCTCAGTTGGCTGAGTAACTTCGGCTCAGGTCATGATCTCACGGTCCGTGAGTTCGAGCCCCGTGTCAGGCTCTGTGCTGACACCTCTGTGTCTCCCTCTCTCTCTGCCCCTCCCCTGCTCACGCTCTGTCTCTGTGTCTCAAAAATAAATAAATGTTAAAACAAATTTTTAAAAAATTGAGGTTCTCTCACCAAAGAGTTGAGATTCTCAACTAGCAGTCCCTGGCACAATGTCCCACAGAAACAACGTTCCATAGAACATAAGTTGGGATAAAATGAATCAGGACATTGATTTTTGTAAACACTTTTAACAGCTTTATTGAGACATAATTCACATGCCATACACTTCACCACTGCAAATGTATAGTTTTATAATTTTTTGTAAATTTATACAGTTGTGCAACCATCACCAGAATCCAATTTTAGAACATTTCCATCACCTGCAAAAGTTCCCTTCTTCCCACATGGAGGCAGTCCCCACTCCTACCCCCAGGCCAAGGCAGCCATAGGTCTGCTTTCTTCTTTGCAGTGTTTCCTTTTCTAGAAATTTCATACATATGGAATAGTACACTGTGTAGTCTTTTGTGTCTGGCTTATTTCATTTAACATAATATCTTTGGGGTTTATCCATATTGTAGTACATGTTTTTCTTTTTTATTGCTGAATGGTATTCCACTGTATGGATGTGCCACCTTTTGTTTATCCGCTCACCAGCTGATGGACATTTGGATAGTTGCCACTTTGCAGCCATTACGAATGTCACTGCTAGAACATTCACATACCATTGTTTGTGTGGACATGTTTTCATTTCTCTTGGGTAGATACTTAAGGAGACTGATGTTGAAAATTGAACGCATTCACTGAAAAAACATTTACTGAATGCCTATGACTAACTTTCACAGCATTGTACCAGGTGCCAGGGATACAATGATGAATAAAATTCGGAACAAACTCAGTTCTTGTGGAGCTCGTGCAGTCTATGGAGGAGACAGGCATTAGTCAAATAATCGTGCAAACGAATGTAACATTACACCAGGGGTGAGTCCCATAAAGGAGGGGCACATGGTGCCATTGAGAATCTATGCTGGAAGGATCTGCCAGGAAAGTGGTCAAGGTCAGGAAAGTGGAAGTATGCCAAGACTTATCACCTCCATGAATTTTGCCCTTCAAAGTAATATCCTTGGAGGCCATGTGCTTATTTCTAATAATGCTGCCCTTGCAAACAATTCTGAGCCAGTTTACAGGTGTGCTGGTCCTGGGCCTGTTTGTCCTCAGATAAAGTCCTTATGTTTTAACCTCTCAGAGTTTTTAATTTTCTGATTAAACCATGAATAACATAACAAGCCACACAAGAAAATCAACTGCATTCCTTTAGAATCACATCTCACAGATAAGAATGGAATTCCCCTGCTAGATCATGGACCTCATTCCCCAGAGCTGGGGGAGAGGGGTTCATGGCAGTCTACAAAAATAAAGTTATGGACACCATCTGTAAGAGGAGGAGAGTGGACAATGTCAACTCTATTCTCCCTTATAGCTCAAATTATGTCTTTGATTTGCCAGTGAGGAGATTCCAAACAGTGACCCATGGTGTGTGGAGGTAACTCCCAAAGAGGAAATGAAAGAATGTGTGTAGCCAATGGTAGTGTCCTGGCTTGCCAAAAGCACCCTTACCCAGGACAAAACTGGATAAGAATAGTTAAGCCCACAGGCTTTGGAGGCCGACAGATCTGGTTCAAATCCCAGATTTAACCACTAGTGAAGTTTTTTGATTTCGATAACAAGGCTGTTGTAGGGATTAAATGATTCATTCAAACTACTTACCACATGGTAACTGCTCAACGAACTGTTAATTACTACATTATTATTATATCCTTTCCTCTGGCTCTCATCCCCTGTACTGTGTAGACCTTACCCCTTCTGTTGACTTGCTCTTTTTGAAACACACTAATTCCACTGATTCGACTGAAGTCAATCTCTATTCTTCTTGCCTTTGACCTGGGGGACATTTTGTCTTTTAAAATTGCTTCTGGTAATAGATGGCTTCCATCTCTTATGATTTAACCTGGTTTAACTCTTAAAGTGCTGCGGAGCTCTTTCACTCATATATAACACTACTACTATTTTTTTTGTTAATGTTTATTTTTGACGGAGAGAGAGACAGAGCATGAGCGGGGGAGGGGCAGAGAGAAAGGGAGACACAGAATCCAAAGCAGGCTCCATGCTCTGAGCTGTCAGCACAGAGCCCGACACGGGGCTTCAACCCACAGACCACAAGATCATGACCTGAGCCGAAGTCGGACGCTCAACCGACTGAGTCACCCAGGCACCCACTACTATTTTTTTTATCTGAGTTTATACATATAAATGACTGGGCTCATTCTTAGTAACTATGATTTATGAAAAGTCACACCTCAAATGTTCTTGGGCAGGTATTTTTTAAAACATTGGCCACCCTACCCCGAAACAATTCCATAAATCCTTCATTCTCACTCAGCAGTGTACTTTCCTGCAGCGACAGATAATTTTAGCCATAAAAACCTGCTTAAGCCGAGGCTTTTCACCAAGCTTCAAGTTGCAGTGGAATCCTTTTCCTCATGAACTCAATTCTGCCATCAGCATAACTGACCGACTCAGAGAGACTACCACCTGCAAATTAACAATAAAAGATGCATCACTGTTTTACACTCTGGGAAGAAAGCACTACAGTTTTTTTTTTTTTTACTAATTAGTTTCCATGTTTTTGCTGAGGAGAAGCATGGTAGGCATCCTTATATCGTCCCCACCTATCCTGAACACCGCCAGCTAGGAATGGCTCACAGCATGAAAATTGTTTTGCCATCTCTGGACATCAACTTTCTAGATGTAGTCATTTCATCTATACAATGGGGATATGCCCTGTCTATGCAATTTCTCAGAGTTGTTGTAAGGATCAAATGAGGTGTAGCATGTGAAAGAGCTTTGGCATAAACCTAAGAATTATTGTTGAGGGATTTCAAGTAGTGTTTCATACAAGAGACATTAAAGTATAAACCCTTAATGTACAATTTGCACCTGTCTTGGTGATAGCCAGAGCCCATATTCATAAACCAGTGACCTCTTAGTGTTGGAATGTCAGTGCATTCAAAATCTTGTGATTCAGGGCCCTAGAATCATCCATCTGCTAAGAAGTGATATCTTGCCACACCAGACTGTCAATCTGTCGTAGAGAATTGCCAGAGAATTCCCCTCTTCATTCATTTCTGAAATATTCTTCTGGCCAAGACTTTGCGAGCACAATTTCCATCAAGTCTTCCTTACAGTTTTTGAAAAAGTGTAGACCGTGCCCTCAAAGGGCCAGTTTTGAGCGCCATGAAGATGTACCAACACGTCTGCTCACTCAACGAGTTCATGGTATCTGCAGGACAGGAGCCAGTCTACCAAGACTTGATCAAACAATGTAATTCCAGTTGTGCCCATCGTGGATTTTCAGCCTTAAACATATAGGAATCCATCATTTAGTCATGGTTCTCAGTGGTCGTGTCTTGACATGGTCAGTCATGATGGACATGGCAAGTATCTTGTCACTGATGCTACATAAAGTACCATAGTCCAACGAGATACCTTTTAGAAAATAAATAAATGGGAGCAGGCACTCTTATAATAGTGTCACTCCCATTCATTTGTATTCCGATGTGCTCTCCTGAGCAACAGAGCATGGGGTGGTGTTTCAGCTGAGTGCTGGGAATGTCACACAGCCCGCAGTCTACCTTATCTATGTCTTTGCCTGTGATGAGAGACCATTATCAGTCTGACAACTATACATTGTGGTGGTGTTTGTGAGTGAATAGTGATCTTGTAATTATTGTCACTATTACAACTTTTGCTCCAGTAATACATGCTTTCTTACCTTATTAGTAGTATCTGTGGGGGGAAAGTCTGAGGGGGAAACAAAACGTGTTAAAAATAAAGTTTGCCATATTTATTTAGTTTTTCCTTACCTAATGGCAATTTTTGAGATTTTTAAATGACTTTTTTCATATTTTCAAAATGCTTTTTTGACCATTACACCACAAATATTTTTAGTACTAGTTGTCTTATTTCCCTGTGGGGGAGAAAATCAACCTAGATTGTGAAGAGTATAGGTTTCATCCAAACCTCTTTATTGGGAGCAGGGATAGTAGAGCAGAGAAAACACACTGAGACACACAGCTCTAATCCAGAACCTTCCCCATGCACACACACATACTGCAGGTTTGCTTATTCTCCTCACTCCTTCTGGGCATAACCAGGAGAAGGCCAGATCAGGGTCAACACAGAGTCAACACAGGCAGGGCTCCATAAAGTAACTAAGATTACAAGAAGGCTCACTGGCATGCAGCCAGTACAAATTACTACAGGCAAAACTGAGACAGAGGTTTAGGATCCAGGAGCTCCAACTCATTTGGAGTTAGGATCAGAAAAAGAGGTGGTTGAGAACAAATTATCAGATAGGATGATCTGTTTTGGTAATTAGGTTTAAAGTGTGGTGTGTGTGTGTGTGGGGGGGGTGTCTTGAAAGGGTACTGTTTAGTTAATTAAAAGGTCAGAGGCAAGGTAGATAAGGGTAGTTCATGAATGATGAGATGGATGGTTGGATAGGTAGATAAATTGATGTATGAATGGCTGGTAGGCGAATGGATGTTGAATGGATAAATGGAAATAATGAAATTATGATGTATGTTTGATATGACAGATTAATGAGTGGTGGGAAAGTGAATGATTAGTTGGATGAATGAATAAATAAATGGACAATTGGATGGATGGATGGATGGATGAATGGAGAGGTTGATAGGTGATAGATAGATAAATAGATACATGGATATATAGATACATAAATAGATGAGTCAATGGATGACCAAATTTATGAATTGGCATATGAACATAAAGATGAACTAATGAATGAATTGGATGGATGAATACATGGATGGATGGATGGTATGGAAAGAAGAATAATGGTCCCCAAAATGTCTATGCCTTAATCCCTAAAATTTGTGAATATGTTAGATTATGTGGCAAATGGAAATTAAGTTGACTAATCAACTGACCTTGAAGTGGGAAGATTATCCTGGATTATCTGGATGGGCCCAATGTAGTAAAAAATATTTTAATAAGAGCAAAGCAGAAGGAACATATTCAGAGGGAAATTTGAAGACGTGCATAGATGCTGGTTTTAAACTTTGAAGATTTGAAAATTTAAAGATTCATGTAGATGCTGGTTTTAAACTTGGAGGAAGGAGAAAATAGATCAGGAATACAGGTAGGCTCTAGAAGCTGGAAAAGGCAAGGAAACTGATCCTTCCCAAAAGGACTACAACTCTGCCAACATTTTCATTTTAACCCCTTAAGACTCATTTTGGACTTCTGGATTCCAGAACTACAGTTCTTCCTCAACTTAGAATGGGGTTACATCCTGATAAACCCATCATTAAGTTGAAAATACCATAGGTCAAAAGTGCATTTAATACACCTAACCTACCGAACAACATAGCTTAGCCTAGCCTACCTTAAACATGTTCAGAACACTTGCATTAGCCTACTGTTGGGCAAAAACATCTGACACAAAGTCTATTTTATAATAAAGTGTTGAATAACTCATACAATGTATTGAATACTGAAAGTGAAAAACAGAATGGTTGTATGGGTACAGAATGGTTGTATGGGTTGTTTACCCTCATAACCATGTGGCTCACTGGAGCTGTGCTCACTGCCACTGCCCAGCATCATGAGAGAGGAGAGTATCACATATGGCTAGCCAGGAAAAGATCACAATTCAAAATTCAAAGTATGGTTTCTACCGAATGCATATGGATTTTGCACCGTTGTGAAGTTGAAAAATCTCAAGTTGAACCATCCTAAGTGGGGGACCATCTGTATAAGATCATAAATCTGTGTTGTTTTAAGCCACTAAGTTTGTCCCAGCAGCAATGGAAGTGGATGAATACATTAGTGAGTAAATAAATGGATGGGAGATGGATGAATACTTGGATGATTGAATGGATGATAAATGGAAGAATACATGAACGGATGGATGGATGGATGGATGGGTAAGTGGAAGAATGGGTGAATGGATACATGAATAAATGGTTGGTTGGTTGGTTGGGTTGGTTGGTTGGAAGGTAAAAGAGGACTTGTTTCTCCACTCATAACACTTCCGACACCAGATGTATGCAGTTTTCCTCAAATAAACAGTTCTGACACTACCTGAAGTTAGCCCAGATCCCACATGTTAGGGACTCATCCCTCCAAGACTGCCCCCCACTTCAGATGCCAATCACAAGTAGTGGGTTTCCAAGTTACCCACACTTCTGTCCAACTTGGCTACAAATTGGGACTTCCCATGACTTTCTCCTCTGGTTGGAGAATTTGCTATAATGACTTACGGAACTCAAGGAAATGCTTTACCTACATTTACCAGTTTATTATAAGGATACAAATGAACAGCCAGATGGAAAGGAACAGAGGGCAAGTTCTGGAAGGGTTTCAAGTGCAGGAGCTTCTGTCCCTGTGGTAGTTCAGGGTATCCACCCTCCTGGTATATGGATGGATTCACCAACCCAGAGCCTCTCAAACCTCATGGCTTAGGGATTTTTATGGAAGTTTCATTACATAGGCATGACTAATTATTAACTCAATCTCCAGCCCCTATCCTCTCCCCAAAGAATGAGGGGAGGTGAGGCCAAAAGTTTCAATCTTCTAATTATGGCTTGATCTGTCTAGTGACCAATACCCACCCTGAAACTATCAGGAGCCCACCAAGAGTCACGTCATTAAAACAAATGGTGCTCTTACCACCCAGGAAATTCCAAGGGATTTAGGAGCTCTGTGTAAGACAATTCTATCACTCCCATCACTCAGGAAATTGCAAAGGTTTTCAGAGCTCTGTGTCAGGAACTGGGGGTAGAGACCAAACATATTTCTTATTATGTTGCAGAGGGATAGATGAGTAAATGGATACATGAATGGATAAATGAATAAATGGATATGTGGGTAAATGACTGGATGAATAGGCAGGTGGGTGATAGATAAATGGATATATAAACACATGGAGAGATAAAATGTGTGTAGATGTATAGATACATGGGTTGATGGGTGTTTGTGTGGTGGATGGGTAGATAGACATGTGGATTGATAATTGGTTTGATGGATGACTAAATGGATATATGAATAGGTAATGAATGAACAGATAAATAAATAGATACTTGGGTGGAGGTCTGATTGGATAGATGGGTACTTGCATGCATGCATGAATAAATGAAAAGTATCTTATGCATAAAGACAGAAACATGATCTTCAACTTGAAATGTGGACTTGTTGACCAGTTAGGAAAGGAGACATCCAGATGGAATGTAAAAAGTGTGCAAAGCTCTGATTCTGCACTAATCCTCCACCTTCCAGGATGAACCATTTTAAAGCAAGGGACCTTTGCACTTAATGACTTCTTTATCTGGAATATAATACTCTTCTTTCAAGTAGTTAACTCTACTTATTCCTTACATCACAGCATAAGCATTGATTTCCTTTTTTAAAGTTTATTATTTATTTTGAGAGAGAGAAAAAGTGAAGTAGGGGAGGGGCAGAGAGAGAGAGAGAGAGAGAGGGAGGGAAGGAGAGAGATAATCTCAAGCAGGCTGTGCAATGTCAGTGCAAAGCCCGATGTCAGACTCAAACTCACAAACCATGAGATCCCGACCTGAGCCAAAGTTGGGTGCTTAACCAATTGAGCCACCCAGGTGCCCCTAAGCGTTGCTTTCTCAGGGAAGACTTACCTTATAGTATTGTGTAACTTTCCCTATGAGCACTTGCTAAAATTTCAGTTTTATATTTATTTGTATGACCCCGTGATTAGTATCTGTCTCCCTCACCAGACTGTAGCTCCAAAGACCAGGGATCAAAGTATTTTGGCATGCCATTTGGTCCCCATCACTTAAGTCATGTCTGGCACATAGAAAGTGTGTTTTTTGTAAGGGTTGTTGTTGTTGTTGTTGTTGTTTTGAATGTATTGAAACCTCCCTGTGGCTTTCTCACTCAAATCATCAGGAAAGATCTTGATGGGTTGCTGGGGCATTACTGATACCATGGTGACTAAGTCTTGATTTACTGATGTAAGACTTTGACAAGGAGAGTGCTCCTCCAACAGGGAGGAGTCATCCCCTTGAACTCAGTGTCCCTACTGTCCTGGAGAGGCCAGATACCCTGTCTCTTTGCCTTAATTCAGTGGCTCAGACTCTCAGCTGTACTGGAACCAGAAACCTCTCTGACTGGATGAGGCCCTCCAGCCATCCTCACCCTGACCAACATCAGGGCCAGCTCCAGCCACCTGCTCCTGCCCTGCTCCAGGCGGGTAGATACAGAGGCTACACCACTTACTAACAGCTATCACAAACTCTTCTGTCACTGTAATCATCCTTCTTTTCTCTGGTCTCCCATTTAGTTTCACTTTGACCTTTTCAGGTCTCTGCTAGGCTGAGGTTGGAGGTTTGTGGTCTTTTCTTCCTTTCTGGGCCTAGTGCACTGAGGGTCCAAAAGAACTGCCCTCAAATCCCAGCTCTGCATGAACGCTCTCAGCTGTGTGCCCTTGAGCAAGTTACTTAACCTTTCTGAGCCTGTTTGCTAATCCACAAAATGGATGCAATAAATCTACATTCCCGGATAGTTGTGGAGATTAATAAACAGGATGATATAAAGGATGGATCTAGCACGGTTACTGGCAATAGTAAGTGATAATCAATTATTAATTCCCCTTCTTTCTCTCCAGGTTTCTCTCTCTTGTTTCTTCCTGTGGCACAATGCAGTCTCCCTTTCTGTTTTCCACTTTTCTGTCTACCGAACATTATTTCTAGCCCTCATAAAAATAGCACTACATAAAACAAAATTGCACAGTATTTTTATATCCTCCAAATAACTCAATTCAATTATAGACTGGTCAATTTTAGTTATCTGAACATTACTAAGCCACCTGAAACTGGTAAAGTTCTATATTCAGTCAGAAAATAAAGAGCTAAATCAATACTTTAAAAAACACTAAAGGAAAGACATTTTCCTGGAGGCCTAAGGCCTCATATGGAATGTGTCAGCCTATTGCTGCTGCTTCTGGCTGGAAGACAATGCACAAGAAACCCTTTATATTTTAAATTTGACACAGCAGCCATGACGACAGTGGAAGAATGGATGCCCATATTTCCCGGGAAGAGGGATTTGGCAGGAGTTCCCTATGTGTCACCCACAGGGTGCTCCTATGTGTGAGTTAGTGCTGGAGATTTGAAAATTCAGAAAGAAATGAAGAAATTAGTGGGAAAAAAGTTTATCAACTTATTTTTGGTGTAGTTAGTGAAATGATTAGGTAACAGTGAGGATCTCTAAGCTAAAGGGAGATTTCAAGACAGGATCATAATCCACTATTACAAACAGAAGCACAGAGGAAAGCAGATGGTCCCGGATTCAAACACTAGCAGCACTACCTTCTGACTTTGTAACTTTTTGTCAAGTTACTCTGTCTCTCTGCACCCCTTTTCCTTCACCTGTAAATTAGAAACTGTTTATATTATGTTGAAATGTAGCTGTTAAATAGTCCATTATACACACCAAGAAGAGTCCCAGGCACCTAAAAAGTACTTAATTATGGGGTAGGTATGATTATTAATTATTATCAGTTATTATCACCTCCACCACTTATTACTGAGAAAGATACTTGCATAGCCATGGAAATGCTGGGAATTATCTCCAAGAAAAAGTGGTGAGATTGACATTTCTCAAAAAGTTCTGGATGGAGGTGAGGTGCCTGGGTGGCTTGGTCGGTTAAGCATCTGACTCTTGACTTCAGCTCCAGTCACGATCTCATGGTTTATGGGTGCAAGTCCCGCATTGGGGTCCATGCTGATAGTATGGAACCTGCTTGGGGTTCTCTCTCTCTCCTCTCTCTGCCTTCTCTCTCTCTCTCTGTCTCTCTCTCTCTTTCTCTCTCTCTGTAAAAATAAGTAAATAAATAAACTTAAAAAAAGTTCTGGATATATTAGCACAACCCAGAGTCCAACTCTTGGACTTATATATAGCTTAGGAACCCAATTTTGTCAGCACTGAGATTAAGGCAGACTCACACTAACCAAACTCATTAGACCAATGTATAAACCAGATCACAGTCAATTAATCTTCAATGAGAAATGCAAGTTTGAGAAGACTAGAACACTCAAGTCTGTGTGATAAGTGCATTTTCTCCCTGGATTCACACCTATGTTGGAAACCAAGTCTACATAGGAAGACTATATAATGAGAAAATTCCAGTCAGAACAGCGAGACATAAAAAATCTAAATGTAAAGTGGTTTCAGTCCATGCTACCTAAGCCAACAATCTCATATTGGGGACAGCCTCTCCCATGTTGTGTATTGTGAAACTTTATCCTCTTTGCCATGCTAGAAAGTAAACATTCATTGATGATTTTGACCACTTATAGATTTTTAAACTTCTATACAGCCAAAATACCATAAACAAGTCAAAAGACAACAAACTAGAAAAGTATGTGTAACACATATGGCAAATAAAAAGTTAAAATTTAATATATAAATAGCCTTTATGAGCCAATAAGATAAAGAGCAACACTATAACAGAAAAATGGGCAAAAGGTATGAATAGGTAGTTTATATAAAAAGAATACAAGTGGGGCGCCTGGGTGGCTCAGTCGGTTGAGCAGCTGACTTCGGCTCAGGTCATGATCTTGCGGTCCGTGAGTTCGAGCCCCGCATCGGGCTCTGTGCTGACAGCTCAGAGCCTGGAGCCTGTTTCAGATTCTGTATCTCCCTCTCTCTGACCCTCCCCCGTTCATGCTTTGTCTCTCTCTGTCTCAAAAATAAATAAACGTTAAAAAAAAAATTTTTTTTTAAATAAAAAAAAAATAAAAAGAATACAAGTGGTTTATAAACTGTGAATGGAAGCACATTGCGGTTATGAGTAAATAGTTTATAAACTTTGTCAACCTAGGTGGAAATGATATTTTATTACTGTTATCATTTGCATTTTTCCCCCTTTGTTTCCATTTGCCTTTTTTGGTTAATGAAGTGTGTATGCATGGCTGTGTATTTGTGTGTATATGGTATTGTATTTGTAATAGCCATTACTGTAGCCATTTATTAATTGCTTCTATCTTATGCCTATTTTTCTATAGGAGTATCCTTTCTCTTATTGATTTAAAAGAGCTCTTGGGGCACCTGGGTGCTCAGTCAGTTGAGCATCTGACTTTTGATTTTGGCTCAGGTCATAATCTCACAGTCATGGGATCGAGCCTCCATGGAGCCCTGCATTGGGTTCTGTGCTGGGCATGGAGCCTATTTAAGATTCTCTCTCTCTCTCTCTCTCTCTCTCTCTCTCTCTCTCTGTCCCTCCTCTGCTCGTACACACACATGTGCATGCATGCTCTCTAAATAAATAAATAAATAAATAAATAAATAAACTCTTTATATAGATACTCAGGTATCCCTTTATATGTGTTGAATAAAGCTTTCCCTCTTCCTTGGGTGTCTTGAGACAGGGTCATGGAGGAGAAGCAGAATACTCACTGTGTGCCAGGTTCCTTCATACAAGTTATCTCACTTACTCTCACAACAATCCTAGGAAATAGGCGCTGTAATCCCTATTTCACAGCTGAGGACCCAATGACTCAGACAGACTGGGTAAGTTACTCAAGAACACATAGCTAGTAACGATTATTTGAACCTCTTAGTCATGCAAGTGCCTTTTTAGAAGTGCCTCCCGGCTCTTCTGACCATCACCTAATCTCTAACCTGCTCCAATACCTGGGGACCCTGCTGCAGGGTTAGTCCCAGCTCATTCTTAAAGCAACACAAATTGGGCAGAAGTCATAGATAGACAAACATTAATCATATACTGTCCTTTTTCTAGCATGTTGTGTGTTTGGGGTTGAGTCCTGGACATCTGAGTGCCCACTGAGTTGCAATTTCTTTCCTTGCTTGCCTTAGCTTCCCTGTTTCCCTGAGGCCAGGCCAAGTCAGACTCCTATGCTTAAAAGAAGAAAGGAACTCATACTAAACAGGAGCAGGCTATCACCCATTTCCTCTCCTTTAAGAGGAAGATTTGTAATTTGGTTGAGTCAGACATTAAAGCTATGGGGTGAGAATCCATATTACTAGTAGGTAGGATCACCAAAATCAGGAGCACAGCCCTATCTTCTGCCTCTCATCAATATCTGCAACATTTCCCGCCACACTCTCATACACACCCAGTGTACCCGTCCCATCTAATGACCTGTAGCACCCAACAGGCTCAGCTGTGACATACTTCATGCCAGTACACAGGCTTCCCTTTTCCGCTTAGTAAATACTTTTACATCCTTCAAATACGAACTCACCTCTACTGTGAAGGACCCCCAGACCTTCTCCTCCAGTGTGAAGGACCTTCCATTGTCTCCCCTTTACTATGAAGGACCCTCAGACCTTCCCCTCCATTTTTAAGGACACTCAGATTCTCCTTCCACTATGAAGGATCTCTAGACCCTCTTACCAAAGAGTCAGAGTTAGGTCCTCTTTTTCTGTGCTACAGAGCACCTGTGCTGACCTTTGCCATAGCTTTGACGGAGTGTTACTGTAGTTTGTTATGTGCCTGGCTTCCCCACCACATTCAAACAGGGCTTCCCTCTATGCCAGGAATCATGCTCAGTCATGTCTGCATCTTCAGTGTGCAGCACAGGGTGGGGAATGAATGACAGTGCTTCTGATCCTGAGGTCTCTCCCCCTAAGCCGGCCTATGCCCAGACTCACAGGGCTGGTTCCTGCTTTAACTCTCTCTCTAGTTTGCTCCTTTGAGTAATTTGCTTCCTTCCTTCCCCAACATTCTGTGAAGATTAGTTCCTGTCTCCATCTTACTGTGAGGGTCTGATATACCTCTTGCTTTGTATTATCTGCCAGCTAGACTCCCACCACTAATTCTGCCAGCTTGGTGGGAAAGTCTCAGAGCCTGGGCTTTAGTGAGAACTCTTAACCTGTTAAGTCCTTCCTGAACTGGCTGAGTACCCCCAGCCCTGCTCATACTCCCAGGGGAGGTTCAGGACCTGGTCCTAACCTTTCCAGCCCTCTCCATGGTCTTGTGGGCATGAGGCCAGGCCTTTTCATGACTATAAGGTTCAAAATGTGGTTCCAGCTTGACCCCCTACCATTCTGCTCCCCCCATACCACTTCAAGTATGTCAGAAGGCAAATCAGCTGAGTCACTCCCAGACTAGGAGTCCTGCAGCATCACGAGCGAATCCAACAGAGCGAGAAGAAATTAGCTCATTCCACAGAGAGGCACTTAAAGCAACCAGGCAGCCTACAGCCCCCGGCAGGCCAGGCAAAGGACCATCAAGACCACAACTGTGTTCTCTCAGCTCTTGCCACTCTCTGGAGAGAAGTGCTCTCGGGGTCAAGCCTTCAGATCCATTCACACCGAGAGCAGTCTTGGTACAGGGGAAGGACTGGAGGATCCCACCAGGCTACTGCCAGGACCCTCATTTCTGCACATCTCCTCAAGATGAACTGCTGGACCAGGGGATGGGGGACTGCGTGTCCTGAGCTCTGGGGGAAGGATGTTTGAGGGTCATTGCTGAGCTGGTCTTGAATACTCATGAACATCCACTCTGAGCAAGCCCCAAAGATCACTAAATCATCATTTCTTCCCAGAAAGGTTCATAGTCCAGTAGATGAGGATGTTAAAGCATTCCAGATTGGGCTCTTGTAGAGAAAAGAAAATACGAGTAGAGACAGAGAAGTCCAAACAAAGCCCCCTTGTATGGAGTGTGGCTGAAAGGAAAGAGCATTGGCCAGAGGGTAGGAAGAGCTGAGTTCATCTCAAGAATTATGTAGTGAGAAGTTCAGATGGCTGTCGTACAGAATTAGTGAAGACAGATGAAGTTGGGGGACTGGGACAGAGGGAGGACTTCATTTTGAAGATCAGATCACTATAGCAAAACAGAATACTCACTGAGTTCCGGCACACGGAAGAAGCAATGAATAGGGAGTAAAGCTGACATGCTTAGGCTTGTACAATTTGAGTCTGAAATGTTGGGTCCAAGTGGAACCCATTAGTTCTGTCTGTTTGCCACATTTTAGCCCCCCTGAGCCAGGTGGCCACAGACCCAAGGCCTTGGGGGCAGGGCCCTCTATATAAGGAGTGATTAACAGATCTAATGACAGCTTCTTTGGGATGCTTGGATCTAAGAGACAAACCCAGAGAGCAGAGTGGCCTGCAGGTGGACAGAAACACAGAGAAGAGGCAGGGAGCAGAAGCAATGAGGTGGCAGTCTCCAGGCAGAAGAGGCCACGGGGCAGACAGGGGTGCCTGGAATGAAGCTGTGACCCAGTGAGAGTCAATGCTTGGGAGGGGTAAGAGGGAGAAGCCATGAGATAGAAGTGGAGATAGAAAATCATTCAATCACAAGCATGGTGAAGTGACAAAGGCGGGAAGCCATGGTGCCCAATTCTCGGGGAACCACGGGATACCTGGAAAGACAAGAAACATTTTCCGTTCATCCACAGCCGCTAGACTCCAGGGAGAGGTACAAGGCCCTCTGTCCCAGGCTCTGCCTCCAAGCAGGAGGCATGCCAGTATGGATGGGCCAAATGCAGGGTCACAGGGTGAAGGATGAATCGCCCTCCTTTATACTGGCAAGTTTTTGATAATTCACCTTCTCCTCCTCCCATGTGCCTGAGAAGAAAAGTGGCCTGGGTTTGTTCTGACTTAGGAACTGTGTTCCCAGCCCATCAAGGAAAGCCTGGAGTGAATGGATAAGTCGAGACGAGCTGTGGATCTTAGGATCTCTTTCCGCTCAGTATACTCATCTTTAGGCTTGAACACACACACACACACACACACACACACACACACACACTCTCTCTCTCTCTCTCTCTCTCTCTCTCTCTTTAATGTTTATTTATTTTTGAGACAGAGAAAGAGATAGAGTGCAAGTGGGGGAGGGGCAGAGAGAGAGGGAGACACAGAATCCGAAGCAGGCTCCAGGTTCTGAGCTGTCAGCACAGAGCCCGACACGGGGGCTTGAACTCACGAACCCTGAGATCATGACCTGAGCCGAAGTCGGATGCTTAACCGACTGAGCCACCCAGGTGCCCCTAGGCTTGCTATTTGACACCAGCAGGGTGGGGAGTGAGGATGGGCTCCCTAGTGGGGCTACAATACAAAAGATATTAAAACATACAAGATTTCTGGTCTCTAACAGTAGAGACTGTACCCAGTGGTCCTAAAGAGAAAGGGGTTTCCTGGAAGAATATCAAGTAGCTCATAGAACTGATAGGAAGGGTGGAAAACGCCTCAGAAAAGCCAGCTAGGATCCTACTGCGGGAACCATCCAATTCAGTCATTACTGCTGCTCCTGGACAAACACCTCCAATGTGCTGGGCTCTGGTGTCCTCCCAATAGCATGAACGCTCAGATACAGAGCAGCCGCAGAAAGGCACATGCCATCTTTTGAGGTTAGTTAAGTCTCCCTCCAGCCCAGGTCAAAGAAATCCTCCACATTGTTCAGTTGAGCACCATGAGAGGCCAGAACCTCAGAGAAAGAAAGCGTGCATTTGTCTGGCCTTGTTCTCTGGGCACATAGTTCTTTATCACAGTCTCTGGGAAAAGGAATGAGCGGTAGTGGTTGTGGCAGGATAGGTTTCAGGTGTCGGGGAATCCTGGGAAGCCTCCAAATTCCATCATCCCCAACATGACTTAACTCATTACAGTTGGCAACCCTGGCCAAGAGAGCGCCAAGCCGAGACCTGAAGGATGAGTAGCTGTTGGCCAGGCAAAGAGATGGGGGGAAGGATGTGCCAGGATATGTGAAGGCTTGGTGCATTTAAGTAACTGAAATTGATCCTGCATGTCTGGGAAGACAGGCAAAGAAGACTGTGGGGTGAGATTTGCTAGAAGGCATAATAGAGAGTTTGAATTTTATACTGAGGGCAGTGGGATACCATTGATATTTTAAGTTGGAGACCGATGTGATATTTGCGCTTTAGGAAAGACAACTGACTTCTGTAAGAATGATAGTTCCACTGGGGTGCCTGGGTGTTTCAGTTGGTTAAGTGTCTGACTCTTGATTTCAGCTCAGGTCATGATCTCGTGGTTCATGAGTTCAAGCCCTGAGTCGGGCTCTGCACTGACCGTGCGGAGCCTGCTTGGGATTCTCTCTCTCTCCCTCTCTCTCTGCCCCTCCCCCACCATCTCAAAATAAATAAACTTAAAAAAAGAACGGTAGGTCCATCAAGAAAGATTCTGTTTTGCTTACTACTGTATCACTAGCACCGAACACAGAGAAGGTGCCGGCTACACACTTATGAAGTGAATGAGAGCATGACCACTCTGTTGAAGATCATCAGTCAGGAGGTGACCGTTAAATAATATTAAATATTACGTAACTTGTGGTGGTCTGAACTGTAGTGATGGGCGGGGAGGTGGAGAGAAGTGACCAGGTCTTGGGATGTATGGAAAATAAGACGAATTGGATGCTGGTATGGATGTAATGATGCTGATAGGGAGAGCAAGGTATCAGGGATGCCCTGGTTCCTTTATATACACAGATGAATGGCTGGGGGTACCATCACTGGAGATGGAAAAGATGGGAGGAATAGGTCTGGCACAGAGATGAACAAACGCATGTGTCAACACATTGTTTTACACATGTCTGGAAGAGGGTCCAGGTGGAGAATTCCACTGGGAAGTTCATTCTAAGAGGTCCCCAGGGAAGCACATCTATATCCAGAGACACTACAGGTGGGGACAGAGCAACAATCCAGCAGTGCTAGGGTCTGTGCCAGCTGGGACACCTGAGCACAGGATGCTGGGGCCCTGGGAAGTCCCATGGCCCAGACCCTGGCCCTGTCTCTGCCCTTGACTCTGCCATTAAACATTTATGTGACAGACATCGAGGGCTCACTCTGTGGCCACGCTGATGTCTTCCCTTCCCTCCCCAGGTTCACCACTTCCTTATGACTGCGGGGAGGACGGCCAGTTCTGCTCTTAGGGAGACTGAGCTTAAACACTGCCCCAGAACCTTTTTCTCAAAATTACGTAAGCTAGCTCAGAAAGCTAGAGGCTCAATTTAAGACAGCACAGGCTGATAAAACTGAGGGCTCACGTCACATGCTTGTATTGCTTTTATAGTTAAAATTGTAAAACTAAAACAAACCACCTAACAAAATGTTGCTACATATTCTAATGGCTCCTTATATAAGGAGGAGGATCCTGTTTTGTCACTGTACTGCTGTCATGTCATTGTGCTACTCCCGTTTCTCAGGGTTCAGATGTGAGGCCAGCCTGTCTCTCGTTCACACCGGGGGGCGGGGAGGTGATGAGTCTGGAGGAGGTGGGGGGTGGGGATTTGGGGATGGGGACTGAGTGATCTGTGTTACTCAGTCACCGGTGGACACTGCCCTGTTCTCTGGCTTTTCCATGAAAGAGGATTTCCACTGCCTCCGCTTTGACCTCCAACTTTCTAATTGATTAAGTTCTCCTTTCTAGCTTATCTCTTAACTCAGGCAAAAGACCCTGCAGGCAAAGCATCCCTGATGGGAACAGAAACTACCCCCTCAAGCAGTAAGGACTGCCCAGAGCCAGCAAGACCCTGCAGGACTGACCCCAGGACAATGATTCACCTGACCTTCACTGCCCCCCTGCGTGTACCCACAAACCTTTGTCCCACATTTGCCTTCTATAAACCTGGAAGTATTTTCGGCACTTTGCAGTCTTTGAGACATTAGTCCACTGTCTTCCTGGTGTCGGCCCCAATGAAATAAATTCCTTTCTTGTTTCACCTCCACTCATTTCTCAGCCTTTGGATTTTGTCATCGGCGAGGGGCTGAACCTGATCTGTTTGGGTCCCCAGAGCCAGTGCTCTTGCACCCCTGTGTCCTGGCTACGTCCAGGACCTGAAGGTGTGGGGATGCTGGGGTTTTGTTTCTGCCACTGATACTGCTATTGGGGGGTTACTGTATCCCTTTACCATACAGAATTATGAGTCAAAGAAGTGTCATCCACATGAACAATGGATTATGTTGACAACATGGTCCAGATACAGAGATTTTTTCTAGGAGAGAAGATTTTCTTTTTTTTTTAATTAAAAACATTTTTTTAAATGTCTATTTATTTTTTAGAGAGAGAGAGAGACAGCCTCTGAGCAGAGGAGGGGCAGAGAGAGAGGGAGACACAGAATCTGAAGAAGCAGGCTCCAGGCTCTGAGCTGTCAGCACAGACCGATGCGGGGCTCAAACCCATGAACTGTGAGATCATGACCTGAGCTAAAGTCGGACACTTAACAACTGAGCCACCCAGGCACCCCTAGAAGAGAAGATTTTCCTATTTTGTTCTGTGTGATAACTCAATAAGAAATTAAAATAGCGCATACGTTTTGAACCTTATATATTCATTAAGTGCTATTTAAATGCTAAATTCAGTCTGAAAAATTAAATAATACTCTAACAAATGTAATATAAGTAATGAAGCATGTGCTGTCCAAGGTCTGTTCGCTCAGTTGCAACCTGCCCTTCCCCTGCTTTGCTCTGTGTCACGAGGTGGGGGGGGGGGCGCTGACCCCACAGGCTCCTCTATCAGCTGGGTTACAGCTAGGTTGAGCATGGGAGGCACTGGCAGCAGCCTGGAGAACGGGAGGAAAGGACATTTAGGCCACAGCAGGGGATGGAGAGGGGGCCATCCCTGTGGAATTCAGTAGGATTCTTTGGTAGCAAGCAGCAGACACAGATTTCAGCTAACTTCAGTATAAATAGCATTTATTGGGAGACTACAGGAAAAGTCAGAGAATTGTTAAAAAAAAAAAAAAAAGCCGAATAGTCAGTTTTTGGAAAGATCCACAGCTCTGAGATCTAGGGAGAAGGAATTAGTAATCTCTTTAGGAAGTTTGGAGGGCCTGGGTGGCTCAGTTAGTTGAGCATTGGACTTCAGCTCAGGTCATGATCTCACAGTTCATGAGTTCGAGCCCCGCGTTGGACTCTGGGCTGACAGCTTAGAGCCTGGAGCCTGCTTCGGATTTAATGTCTCCCTCTCTCTCTGCCTCTCCCCAGCTCGTGCTCTGTCTCTCTCTCAAAGATAAATAAACATTTTTTTTTTTTTTAAAAAGGAAGCTTGGTTGGAGTAACTATACTACATAATAATCACTTATGTCCTTGGATCATTCTGCTGAAGACTCAAAATCCAGGAAGGAAGGGAAAGGGTCCAATTGGCTCAGCATGAGTTAAGTGCTCATCCTTGCCCAGGGAAAGCAAGACTCCAAGGCCAATGCAATGCAGGCAGAGAACTTCCCCCCCCGCCCCAAAGTGAGAACAGGTAGAGAGTTGTGTTATTTGCACCCTGGGCCCACAGTAAAAATAAGATGCAAGTTAAAGCTAAAATTTAAATTAAAAAAAAAAAAAGTAGGGCATGTAAAAGTGGCCCCAAAAGGAAGCAAGAGAATCGTCCTCTCTGGCCAAGATACTAACCAAAAACCAAAATGGAGGCCAATCCATTTGGAGGATGAAGTGGCTGCGGCTGGAAACACTGGCTGGGGAACTGATGATGCATTTGGACTTACTTCTTCCTTTGAGCCAAACACAGCTGCCTGCTTCCATGTAACTTGGGGCCTGTCAGGGGAATCCTCAAGCTAATCAATTCTGGGGTGGATGGGATGGGGGTGGGGCAGGGCAGGTTCCCAGACAAGAGGCCAAAGAATTGCGCAGGGATAGGGGCCACTTACTTTGTTCCTAGGGTATGTGAGAACAGCTTTTGTTTGTACTCAGAGCTCATTAGCACAGAGTTATTTATCATGTGGTAGCATTGTCCCTGGAAGCCAAGCTCTGAAGAAGCACCCGAGGGCCCTGGTTAATGGAAGAAACATAACGTTACTCTTCAGGTGGAATCAATGGGTAAAGACACAGTTCCTGAACGAGACTGCAAAGGATTCACTGGGATTAAGAGGGTAGCAAGGATGCTAGCCTAGTCTAAGCTGTCCCCACACATGGGGTGAAAACACATTTGGTTATGTCTCTACGGGACTGCTGGGCTTGTCAACCAGATATCTTATTGGCATGAGGATATGAGGGGCTTCCCAGGAGAAAAATCTCCCTAAACCAAGAAGGAACCAGAGAAGATGACGTAGTGAATGAGGCCCTCATCCTAGGCAGTTCTGAGTTCGGACAGATGTATGTCCAATGAATACATATCTGAATCTTATGGCAGGGTGAGGCCAGAGAGAAATTCTAAACTCTGGAAAATGAGAAAAGTAGAATTGCTACACTAGAGACCTTGTAAAGCCCTTTCCTCCTGCATAGTACAGCTGCTGGGCTTCTATTGGTTCCCATGGCATGAACCTTGCTACCCCCGTGCATCTCAGCATCATGGGCAGTGACTGGAGGAAGCCATGTAACTGTACCCATGGGAGGGTAGCTGGAGCCAGAGAAGAATCTACCTGCAGATGTCTCAGGATAACCTCCCAGGCTTGGAAACAATGTGAGACACCCCAGGGCCCCTGAATGACCTGGTGTGAAATTCTTGCCTGGAGGTGGGAGTTTTGTGTGTGAAGCTAGGGTCAAGAGCCATCAAGATATAAATTATTGGATAAAGAACATTCAAAGCAGAGGGGGGAGTAAGGTATTTAGTCAAAAATAAGCCAAGTGACTGTATCTTCCAGGACTGGCCCAATTGCTGTCACTTAAAAAATGTCTAGCCATCTTGAACTCCGTGGTGAAAGTGCAGCGGAAATACCTTGGCTGCTACACGCATTCATGATGAAGCAGCCCTGTTTCTTGAAGGCTGAGCACCAGTGCAGCCTGGGGGCTGGCTGGCCTCCCTCCCTCCCTCCCTCCCTCCCTCCTTCTTTCCTCTCTCTTCCCAATGTCTCTTTCTTTCCCTCTTCAATCTTTTCCTCCAGATTTCTAGACCTTGTTGCAGCTACTTTCACAAAATCTGATGGCTTTATGCCTTCCAGGAGGGGAAGTTCAGGAACCGCAACAGAGTTGGGGTGTGTGTGTGTGTGTGTGTGCGTGTGTGTGTGTGTGTGTGTGTGTGTGTGTTTGCTTTTGTTTTTTGTTTTAAAGCTGAGCAGCAGGATCACAGAACCTGCAGATTTGCTGCCTGCTCTGCGGGACAAAGAGAGCAGAGAGAGGAGATGAAAGCCTAGCCGACCAGAAGAAAGGAAACTCAAAGGAAGCTCATTGAAAAGGAGGAGGAGACTTTGCTTAAGCCATTGGGGTGGGAGGCGGACGCTGCCCCAAGCTCGTGCTGTTTCCATTGTCCAGATGGTATCATTTGCCCTGCAAAACAAGTAACTGACATGATTTGGATGCTCAGAAATAAATGTGTGAGTCGTGTGGGAAATGATGCCCGCGGCCACTGTACTTAAACAGAAGAGATGGAACCATATTTGAAAGCTACTACCCTGCCATCGCTGGCCTCCAGTTCATTTGAATTCTCTATTTACATTGTTACCAGCTGTATTTGCACAACTAGAACTTCCACCTGCTTGTAATTTACCTAGGACACATATTGTATTTACATGGTATAGACGGGAGTGGGAAAACTGGTCATACCAGTTTGAGGGCTGGGAATAGTGGAAGCTCAAATGGAATGTTCATCTTGGTTTCCCCAGTTCCACTGTCCTTGCCACAAGTGCTGGCATATAGTAAATACAATGTAGTAATAATAATAATTTCTGATAGAATGGTTTACTATGTGCTAGGCACTATTCTAGAGCTCACAACAGTCAAGTGAAGTATGTGCCATTATTACCCCTATTTTACAGATGAGGAAACTGAGATAAAAGAGTTTCCATCACTTACCCATCGTTAAGCAGCTAGTACATGGAAGAGCCAGGATGCTAACACCCACATTCAAACCCAGCCGGTCAGGATGCACATGCTTCAGTACCAGTTATTAATCAACATTAAGACTTCTGGTTCTGGGGCACCTGGGTGGCTCAGTCAGTTGAGCGTCCGACTTCGTCTCAGGTCATGATCTCATGGTTCATGGGTCCGAGCCCCGCATCAGGCTCTGTGCTGACAGCTCAAAGCCTGGAGCCTGCTCCAGATTCTGTCTCCCTCTCTCTGCCCCTCCCCTGCTCATACTCTGTCTGTCTGTCTCTCTTTCTCTAAAATAAATAAACATTAAAAAAAAAAGACTTCTGGTTCAAGATAGCAGATTGAACAGTGTGATTGATTACTAACCTTTCCCCAAACCCAACTAAAATAATAAGTGCAGGAATTTTGCAAAGGTTTAGGTCTACAAAGACAAAGAGGGTGGGAGAGGAGACAATATTCCCAAGCAGCGATAACATTTTAGAAGCTGGAAATCAGATGAATGTATGGTGGCTACCTTAGGAGACCCAGAAAGCTGAATCCTAAACTGGTTGTGGGAAAAGCCAAGAAATAGCAACCTGTTTTCACAGCAGAAACCCCCAAAGCTCAGGGATTGGAGGCACCACTGGATGGGGCTGAAACAGGAAGGTTGGTTTAAAGTTTAAGATGAAGACCCCTGGTTCTTCTCTACAACCCCAGCAGAAGACTGTATGTCTATTCTCTGGATAAGGTAAAAGAGGGCTTCTGGATTTGGGGATACCAGGCACAATTGAGGGTAGGGGTCTTCTCTGCTGAAAGCAGAGGAGTTAGGTGTAAGCTGCATACTGAATGTTGAAACTCCCACCCTCTTCTTCTCTCACAGCAGCTAGAGTGCTGGTTGCCAGGATCATACCCTCCAAGCAAGAGTGGGCAACCCTTCTCTATGGGGGATCTTATCAGTTTAAGAAGAAGGATTTTAACGAAGAGATCCTGGGGGAACTCCTTATAATGATGTTCACAAACCACATGCTCAAGTCAAGTACAAAGAGCTTCTGAAAGGTTTTTTTGGTAGTTTACTCTTACATATGATCAGACAATCTAAACTTCTACACCTAAAACTAATCAAAACATCCAAACAACCACTAAATGTCCCCAAACATTTGAGGAAAGCCTGCAATGTGAAAGAAAGAGACCCAAACTACCTACCTAACAGGTGCAATTTGAAGGAATTTGAGACAATAAATAGAGAAGACAAGATAGGAGTTGCCCCCTTGGAAAAGGACAAGGTGTGTTCTAAAAGGGGGATCAATTAGATCAAAAAGAGGTCTTGGAAATGAAAACAGCTACAGTGGAAAGGATGAAGTAATTTTTCTTGGATATTTAGAGGGTGTTGTTGCATAGTCTTCTATCTTCTACTGGAGAAGTCTGATGCCATTACAATTTTTGATATTTTCTATGCAAACTGTTTTTTATTATCTGGAAGCTTTTAGGATCTTCTCTTTGTCACCAGTAATCTGATACTTCCCAAAGATGTGACTTGGGGTAGAAATATTTACAGTGTTTGTTTTGACCCTTCTGTGGAACCTTTTTTTTTTTAAGTGTATTTATTTATGAGAGAGAGAGAGAGAGAGAGAGAGAGAGAGAGAGAGAGAGAGGATCTCAAGCAGGCTCTGCACTGTCAGCACAGAGCCCGATGCAGGGCTCCAACTCATGAACGATGAGATCGTGAACTGAGCCAAAATTGAGTCAAACACTTGACTGAGACACCCAGGTGCCCCCTTTCTTTGGAATCTTTGAAGCTGGAAACTCATGCCTATCTTTTCCAGGATATTTCAATTATTTTCAACATATCCCTATTATGTCTTTGATAATTTCCTTCCATCTGTCCTTTATTGTTGGAATTCCTATTGTTCAATTGTTGTATCTTCTTATTGGTGCTCTGATTCTCTTATATTTTGTCTCCTATGATCCATCTCTTTATGTTTTTGTGCCTTAGAAAGATTTCCTCATTTCCATCTCATTTATGGGCAGGTCCTGGGGATGGAGCTCCAAGAATCCTGGTTTGGAGAATCCAGGGAGGCAAGCCCTCCAGGGAGACTGTGATATCCCCTGACGTGGCATCCATTGCTGTGAAGTGTTTGAACTGCAGGTGTGGGGAGATGGTGTTGGGGAAAAGCCTGTCTAGTTCTCTTGTTGTTGTAGTATGGGGACCCTGCTATACAACCCTCTTGTTCACTGCCCCTCTTCACCCTTCCTATCCTCCAATCCAAATCCAAATTCTGCCTTTACAATGGAATCTATGGATAGAAGTGGGAGGATTGGGGATATAAGATTATCTTCTGAACCTTGGTATATTAATGCATTCCTTTAATTTTTTTAAGTTTATTTATTTTGAGAGAGAGATAGAGAGTGCAAGCAGGGGAGGAGCAGAGAGAGAGGGAGAGAGAGAATCCCAAGCAGGCTCCACGCTAATAGCACACAGCCCAACATGGGGCTCAAACTCATGAACCATGAGATCGTGACATGAGCTGAAATCAAGAGTCGAATGCTCAACCGATAAGCCACCCAGTCGTCCCTATGAATACATTCCTTTAAAAGTCACTCTTGGGGTGCCTGGGTGGCTCAGTCAGTTAAGCAGCTGACTTCAGCTCAGGTCACGATCTCGCAGTCTGTGAGTTCGAGCCCTGCATTGGGCTCAGTGCTGGCAGCTCAGAGCTTGGAGCCTGCTTCCAATTCTGTGTCTCCCTCTCTCTTTGCCCCTCCCTTGCTTGCTGTCTGTCAATCTCTCTCTCTCAAGAATAATAAACATTAAAAAAAATGTTTTTAAAGCCACTCTTAATACTGGCCACCCCCAAAAACTGGATTCCATGAATTCCAAACCCCAATTTGGACACTCCTTTCTAAGAGCCAGTGCATGTGTCAAAGGCAAGAATCAAGCTGGTAGTCCCCTATAGCAGTAGGGACTCACAACTTGTCGGAAACATGGGACAGGAAGATTTTTGTTAGGCCTCAGGTAACACACCACACTGCCTAGGCCTTGCTGCGTCCTGGGATGCCAGAGGACTTGTTTCCTTAGCAACGATAATCATGTGACAGGAGCACACAGAGATCCGGAGATGTTGCTTAGCAACTATGCTGCACCTGCTGGGGCTCTGGGCCGGCAGCTTGGGCCAGGGAGCCTGGCTTTGAACTTGCAAACTCTTATTGGGGCTGGCAAAATGAGGAAGACCTAACTGGGCAGGTCCAGTTTGGGCCCTGGGCTTTTGTAGGGATGACAGAGGCAAAAATGGAGAAGCTAAGGCAGATAGAACTCGCTTTCCCATAGTAATGGGACGTGGGAACTAATGACAAATGTAGGAGGAGCAGGGCTGGGCAGGAGAAATGACTGTTGGGCTGATGGGGAGACCAGTTCCTTGACTGGTCCACATGGAGAAAACTCTTAGAGAATGGGTCTCCAGAACCCTAAGGAGGGACGTTTCTGGCTCAGGACCCAACTCCACAGGGCTTATTAGGGACTTGAATCAAGCCAGGGCACCTGGTCCCTGGAGTCAGTCCAAGGAGAATTTCCCTCTGTGAGAAAGCAGAGCTCTTCACAAAGGGTGGATGTTGGTGGTGGTCAGGAGTAACAATGAATCAGTCCCAGGAACCTGGCTATTAAACCATAGGGTCATGGGGAGCTGTCCATGGTTTGGGGTGGCCTTCCTACCAGCTCTCTCTGACCCTCTGCCAGGACCTGCCTGACTGGGAGTGGGACGGTAGAGACAAATTGCTCAGATTTTAATTCAGCTTCAAGAGCTGAATTAATTCTGTTCCAAGAGCAAAGAACTGAACTTGGTGTTTCAGTTTCTCTATCTGTACAATGGAAATGATAAGAATGACCATTTGATGGATCATCATCAGGATTAAATGAGCCAACCAACCCATATAAAAGTGATTGTTACATTTTTTGGCATATAGTAAGTGCTCAGTAAAACTATCATCATCACCCCCACCCCAACTCTAATGCCCAAGCAACTGACCCAGGAGGCAGACTCTCTGGCCAGGTCTTCTCCAATCCCTCTTGATATCCCCCAGAGCACATGGGGGTATACACTGGCAAGAATTTTAGACCTGCCGCTATTGCAGATGAACTATCCCTTCCCCCGAGGAGATTGCTGAAGGTTTGAATATCCTTGATCAGCTGACTTAGTTTAATGAACCAAGTGCTCCTCCAACCCTTGCTGTCCCAAATACTCCAGTTTGTTCATTTGTTCTTTCTTTCTTTCTTTCTTTCTTTCTTTCTTTCTTTCTCTTTCTTTCTTTTTTTCTTCCTGAGAGAGAGAGTGAGAGGGTGCAAGTAGACGAGGGGCAGAGAAGGAGAGAGAATCCCATGAGGGGCAGAGAAAAAGAGAGAGAGTAGGGGGGCTCATCCAAGTCGGGGCTAGAGCTCACCCAATGAGGGACTTGAACTTATGAACCATTAGATCGTGACCTGAGCAGAAGTCGGACGCTTAACCACCTGAGCCACCCAGGCACCCTCAAATCCTCCAGTTCTTCATCCTGATACTGCCCAGAATTTGCATATGTAGCATGTCACATTAAGAGACAGTGAGAGCGGAGTGCCTGGGTGGTTCGGTCAGTTAAGTGTCTGGCTCTCTTGATTTTGGCTTGGGTCATGATCACACAGTTTTGTGAATTTGAGCCCCTTGTCAGGCTCTTCGCTGATAGTGCAGAGCCTGCTTGGGATTTTGGGATTCTCCCTCTCTCTCTCTCAAAGTAAATAAATAAACTTAAAAAGAGAGAAAGAGAGAGAGAGAGAGAGAGAGAGAGAGAGAGAGAGAGAGAGATGGCAAGGGTGTGAATTTGGGAGTTGAGCTCAAATCCCAGCTTCTGCCATATCCTAACCATGAGATCCTGAACAAGTTGCATTGCCTCTCTGAGCCTCAGCTTTTTCATCTGTAGTACAGGACAGTCATTGTACCTCACCTCCTTGGTATGAGATATGCTTGGCTCCGGATCAATGTTAGCAATCTTAACACGCGTCAATAGCCAGAAACAGGACCTAAGAGTTCTCTCTGTGTGTGGCCTAACATCTTTATAAGCTGGCTCCCAGTGAGAATGTGAGGACCAAGGGGGTGAGAGACCTCATGGGTCCCTCAAAGGGAGAGAGGACACAGAGCAGCTGGTATTTCAAGTGCCCCCATTTCTTCCCCGAGGTGGTGCTGGCAGCTGCATTAGCAGCCTTGCCCTCCTGGGCTCATGCCCCTGACTCTGCTGCTCTCCGGTGCTGAGGGAATCCCAGCCAGCTTGCCTTAGGTACCCTTCCCCTTGTCTTCCACTCCAGCCAGTCCGGGGACCCTCTCCCCATCTCCCCCTGAGCCAAAGCAGAGAGAGGCTCCTGCTTGTGCTTCCTCCTTTCTCCACTGAGCTTGTTCCCCAGATGACCCTACAGCTGCGTCTTTCTAAATTTAGCTGGATCCTGCACTTGACTCTGATAATTAATTACCCAAATGGAGAAAATTGAATAGTTAACTGGTTCACAGGAAGATAATTAGCTTTTCTGAGCCCCTGTTACAGGCAAATAAAGAGGAGGATTGTTTCTCAATTGCCTTCATTAAAGGGAGTCCCTCTCACCCAGAGGCCCTGGCTCAGAGGCCCTCGGGGCCCTCTAGGGTTCCTTAGGGCTCCTGGTGCTTCATCCCCAAACCGAGCAGCAGCTGGTACAGTGTAGCCAGTGCAAGCTTCTGACTCTAACAGGCTGGTGCTCGGGGCTCAGCTCCACCACTTGTTACCATGTTACCCTGGACAGTGATACAACCTCTCTGAGCCTCACTTTCCTTATCTGAAAATGGGGATAACAGTGTGTACCCCAGAGGGGTATTCTAAGCATTAAATGATGTAATGTAAGTAAAATGTTTGGTTCTTTGTTCATTGATGGATTTGTTGCTGATAAAATTCTTCACTCAGTTCATTGTTCACTGATGAAGCGTTCATTGACTGGGAGCTGTTTGATCATATCACCATTATCGCTACCATCATGGCACCATGCCCTTCCATCATGGAAACAGAACAGATTGTGTCAGCCAGTGAAACACACAGAAACCAAGGGAACATTAAATCAAGCATTATATGCTGATTGATGCAGGGCTTACACAGAATGGGGAAGACATGAGGGGCTCTTCAGTTTACTCAACTTGTCCCTGTACTTCTAATATTGGCTCTTTTGGTCCTAAGCTCCCTGGGTCACCAAGGGGCCACCCCTCTCCCAGCACCAACTCCCCACCAATCCTCTCCTAAGCACAGCATTTCATCCCCACTTACCTGGCCACAGCCCCTTGCCCTTTCCAAAGTGTATTTCCTTCTCTCAAGCCCAGCCCCCTCTAGTGATTATTTCCGACATGTCTAATATGTATAGATATATAAGTAGAATTCAAGAGCCTGGAGCCAGACTGGCTGAGTTCTAATTCAACTCAGGCATCTACTATATTACTTACCTTGTGCCTCAGTTTCCTCATTATGGAAGGGACTTAATAATAGTAGTACCTTCTGCATAGCATTATTATGATTAAATACATGGGGGGTGCCTGGGTGGCTCAGTTGGTTAATCATCCAACTTCGGCTCAGGTCATGATCTCACAGTTTGTGAGTTCGAGACCTGCATCTGGCTCTGTGCTAAACACATATGAAAAAAATTAATGACTATATGTGAAGTGTTTAGAGCAGGTCTTGGACCTTGTAAGTACTCAAAAAGGGCTATCTATTCTTATTATCCAATTCTGATGCTGGATTATGGCCAGGAGAGGTCTACAGAGAGAGTGGAGAACGGCATGAACAGAGGTTTTCACCTGTCTGGACCATCTCTATTGGAAGATTAACTTCTGAGTATCATTTCTCACATTATCTTAGGTAACTATGTCGTACTGTCTCATTTCTGCTTGAATCCCCCAAATTCCTCCTCCAGACTCACTCTCAGCTAACTTTCCTTCTATTTGCCCTGAGAATATACAAGTGATTGGAAAGGAGCTCCAACAAGCTCCTTTCCACATCTCCTCCCTCTCACGACTCTGTCCATATCTTCTGCTCTCCTCACCATTCCTGTAGATGAACTGCCTGTGTTCTTTTCTAAGGCGAACCTTCAGCTTATGGCTGGATCCCATCCATTCTTGCTTACTCAAGGACATCACTTCAGCAATTTGCCCTCTTTCCTGCATCATCAATTTTTTTCTCTCTCCTGGAACATTCCCATCAGCATAAAACATGCTCTTCATGGTAAAACAAAACAAAACAAAAAACCCAAAGTAAACCCTTTTAATCTCACAACCCTCCAGCTATTACCTTATTGCTTTGATTCCCTTTTCAGCAAAACTGATTGAAAGAAGTTGTTAGCAGTGCTGTCTCCAATCCCTCCCCTACCATTTTCTCTTGCATCTACTCCCCACAGGCTTTCCCACTCACCACTCTGCCAAGACTGGATTATCATGATCACCAATTGCTTCCATATTGCTAAATCCAATGGTCAATTCTCAGTTATCATCTTGCTTGACCATGAGGTAGAGAGGGGTATGCTATTCATCGAATCTCTCCTTTCCTCCTCTGGGGCATTAGATTTCTTAATTAGTAGTTAGATGTGGCCATATGATGGGGTTCTGACCAATGGAACGTGGATGGATGGGACGTATGCGCCTTCCAAGCCTGACTCATAGAAACGCCCCATGTTGGATATCCGCTTCTTCAAATCTGCTCTTCACCTTTCTCTATCCTGCTCTGGGCCTTGGGAGCCTAGCCACTAGGGATTTTGCTAATGAGCCTTCTTGTTTCTGATTGGGTTGAATCATTGGGAACTACCTGCAAGAGATTGGAGGGAGGGATGGAGGAGGACAGGGAATTTGTTCCCCTGGGTTCCTCCCTGCTTACTTTGAGTTGCTGTCTGCCTCTACCAAAGCTTCAGTCAGGCATCTCTCCCACATAGTTCTTTCTGTCTCCTGATTCCACTAACCATTACTTTCTCTTGTCTTTTCAAGTCTAGGGTGGTAATAGCTGCTATTATTAACCATCTCAGGGTTATGGAAATCCCTTGACAGTTTTCTTGCCCCTGCTCTTACCTTTACAGGTAATCTCTTCATTAAACCTTTCCAGGGGTGCCTGGGTGGTTCAGTTGGTTAAGCGTCCGACTCTTGATTTTGGCTCAGGTCATAGTCTTATGGTTCGTTGTTTCAGGCCCTGCATTGGTCTCTGTGCTGACAGTGCGAAGCCTGCTTGGGATTTTCTCTCTCTCCCTCTTTCTCTGTCCCTCTCCTGCTCATGTGCATGCACATGCTCTCTCTTCCCCCCCCCCCAAAATAAATAAATAAACTGGGGTGTCTGGCTCAGTCAACTAAGTGTCTGACTTTGGCTCAGGCCATGATCTCATGGTTGGTGAGTTTGAGCTCTGCATCAAGCTCTGTGCTGGTGGTACAGAAGCCTGCTTGGGATTCTCACTCTCTCCTCTCTCTCTGTCCCTTCCCTGCTTGCACTTTCTCTCTCTCTCTCAAAATAAATAAATTTTAGGGGCGCCTGGGTGGCTCAGTTGGTTAAGCGTCTGACTTTGGCTCAGGTCATGATCTCATGGCTCATGAATTTGAGCCTCATGTCGGGCTCTGTGCTGACAGCTCAGCCTAAAACCTGCTTCGGATTCTGTGTCTCCCTCTCTCTCTGCTCCTCTCCCGCTCACACTCTGTCTCTCTCTTTCTCTCTCAAAATTAACATTAAAATAATAATAATAATAATAATAATAATAAATAAAATTTAAAAATAAACAAATAAATATATAAATTTTAAAAAGACCTTTATAAAATTACCTAATTTGAATGTGCCCTCTATTTCTTTCCAGGCTCTTACCATTACATTTTTTGTATACTATTTTCATCCCCGGCTCCCATTTACTGGCTGCATATTGATACCCTGAGTGCCCTTAAAAGCCACAAGTTGAAGATAATTCAACCTCTGTCAACATGGACCCTGAATATTTTCATGGAGCAAAGAGCTATTTCTCCCCTCTTTGTATCCCTCTCCTCTCCTGTGGAATATACTGTACATGAATGAGAAAGAACTTTATATTGCCCATGCCACTGAGATATGAGGATGTCTCTAATGTCTCTATTACAGTAGCTAGTTCTACTGGGACTAATAAACTTATCTGCAGCATTTGGCAGTTGATGACTCTGTGCTCCTAGAAATACTTTCTGTGCTTAGCGTCCATGACGCTGCATTTTTTTTAGTGTTCCTTCTACTTCAATGACTGTTCTTTCTCAGTTTCCTTTGTCAGTTCTTCATCATCTCCCCATCTAAATGTTGGATTTCCTCAGGCTCAATCCTTGTTCCCCTCCTTGTTTCCACTTACTTCCTGGTCACCTCATCCAGGCTCATGGTTTTAAACACTCCCATATTTCCCATCCAGGCTTCTCCCAAGAACTCTTGGCTTGTATGTCCAACTACCTGCTTGATGTCCTCCTTTGGTGTCTGATAGCATCTCAAACATAACATATCCAACATTAAATTCTAGTCCTCTTCAAAACTTGCTCATCTATAGCTTCCTCCATGTCAATAAACAGCAACTTGATGTTTCCAGTTGCTCAGACTAAATACCTGAGAGTCATCCTGATCCATCCATCTCTTTCTTTCACCTACGTTCAATTTGTCAGCAAGTCTCATCAGCCCTGATTCCAATCATATTCAGAATCTGACCAAGTCTCATTATTTCCATCTTGGTCTCAGGAGGTACCAGGCTTTGAGGAGAAAGGGAGGAAAATATGGAAAGAAAACAGTCCTGTCACCTAACTGTCACCATCATTATTACTGAATCCTAGTCTTGAACTGGTTTGACATGAAGTCTTCTAAGAAGAACTCTTCCCCAAACCTCATCAAAATCTTCCTGATTCCTGTCTCAGACACAGATCTACAGACCAGATGGTTTCCAGAGAACTCATCCTATCATCTCAGCAAACACGGAGACATCAGGACCTTCCATAGGGAACATTCATTTTAGCACCACTGAACTGGTTCCAGGGTGGGATAATAAACAATGCTGAGGAAATCTGCACTCAAAACCTCAAACGATGGTCACTGGGTCTTCATCAAGTTCTGTTTTCCTAGAGCAGAAACCGGCTTTCTCCCTAGGACTCCCAAGAATACATCATTCACTAGATTAAAATTCTACCAACAAAATGATGGATATTGATGCTCTTGGGAGCTCACCTGGGAAGGCTAGAAGCTACAGACGCCAGGATGGTGCTTCACTGATCCCAATAATGTATTTAAAAATTTTTAACATTTTTATTCATTTTTTGAGAGAGAGAGAGACAGAGTATGAGTGGGGAGAGAGACAGAGGGAGAAGGAGACACAGAATCCAAAGCAGGCTCCAGGTTCTGAGCTGTCAGTACAGAGCCTGACGCAGGGACTGTGAGATCATGAACCCATGAACTGTGAGATCAGAGCCGAAGTCAGACACTTAACTGACTGAGCCACCAAGGCATCCCCTCAATGATGTATTTTAAGCAGAAGAGTAACATGAGTAGATTTGTAATCTAGAAAAGATTAATCTGAAAACCAAGACAAAATAAAGGTACTGCCTTGGAAGCTGGTGTGAAGAATAGATAGAGGAATGACAAGACTGGATGGAAAGACCAGGAGCTTTGCTGCAGCAATCCACATGTGGGGAGGGGGATGGTGGGGGTGGGAAAGGGGATCCAATGAAAGGCAATGCAAATAAGGATGGAACAGAATGGGTGAATTCAGGAAATAGTGCTCTATTTTCTTTGGAAAGAGGGATTTTCTAAAAAACAACTCTAATGGTATGACTCTTCAGTTTAAATTCTTCCATAGCTACCCAGGGCCTCCAAGTTGAAGCACAAAGTCCTTAGCATTGCTTTTGCTCAGACCTCAGCTCTCCACGTGCACTATAGCTCCACCACTCTGAAATGTTTTCAGTGTCCCATAAGCACTAGGGGAGCTTAGGCCCCCAAATGTTTGCACAAAGTGTTCCCTCAGGTCTTCCAACATTTCTGTCCCGTGGCTTCTGCTCTTTTCCACTAAAGTACTATCACTAAGTTCATCAATGAACTTGTTGTTAAACCTAAAATGCATTTTTGAATTCCATTTTATTTGATCTAGGAAGGGTAGAAGTACAGGAGCCCCAGCAATTTAAGGAATAAAGACCCACGAAACTTGGTCTGTTATTATTTATCCTAATCTTGGAGGTCCTAGAAAATGCCAAAAAAGAAAATGAAATAACCTACAAAAGCTATTATTTGACATGAAAATATAGATATTCCAGTGATATATGTATATGTATACGAGTAAGATAATTTGTTATAAAGTATCTTATTATAACATAAATATACAAAAAAACATAGCATTTTCCTATTTTACCAATAAATACCTAAAAATGGAAATGAGAAAATATTTTATTTATAATAGCTCCAAAAACTACAGAATATTTAAGAATAAATTTAACAAGAAAAGCATAGAAAAGTTATATAAAAAACTATAAAGTTTATTAAAAGACATAAAAGAACTAAACCAATAAAAGCTTTACCATGGGGTGCCTGGCTGGCTCCGTTGGTGGAGCATGTGACTCTTGATGGAAAGTGAAACTCGGGATTGTGAGTTTGAGCCCTATGTTGGGTGTAGAGATTACTTTAAAAAATAAAATCTTAAAAAAAAATAACTTTAGCATGTTCTTGGATGGGAAGGCTGAATATAAAAGTTTTAATTTTCTCAAAATTTGTATATCAATTTGTTATATTATAATTCCATGTTTAATCCCATAGTTTTGTTTAAGTTGAATAAAGTGATCTTGTTGTGTGAAAGAACAAATGTCTGAAAACTATGAAAAGAAGGGATAGGAGTCTTACATTACCAGATATTGGTTACAGTCTAAGAAAAGCAAATTGATGTAACACCACTTTACATCCTCCAGACTGCTAAAAAATAAAAAAGAGCTGTTGCTGGTGGGGATGTGGAGAAATGGTGCTCTCATACACTGCTGATGGAAATGCAAGTGTTTCAGGTTTCCTGGAAAGTAACTTAGAAACATCTATGAAAATTTTAAATGCATACCCCTTCATCCTGCTGGCTTACTCCTAGGATTCTATCCCTTGGAAACAAGAGCATCAGTAGACAAGAACATATGTTTATTATAGTACTTCATTGTTAATAGTGAGAGAAAAATCAGAAACAAAGCAAATGCCCAAGAATGAGAGGATGGGGGAATAAATTTTGGTACTTTTCTGAAGCCATCAAAAAATACGTGTTAGAACTATACTAATTGAAGTGGATAAAATTTCTCAAGTGGTATTGATTGAGGAAGATAAGATGAAGAAAGTTGTTTTCTCCCTCAAAATGATGGCAGAAACCTACATAAAACTTGTGTGTGTGTCTTTATATAGGTCTGAATATAATTATATTAATTATATAAGCATGGGGAAAATATGAAAGGTTATTGTAATAGGGTTAGATTCGCCTGTGAACAAAGAAAAGCCAAAATAACAGCGGCTTAAATAAGATAGTTCTGTTCTCGTTCATGTTAAGTTCCAGACGTAGGCAATCTGGAACTGATGTGGTTTTTAAAACCTCTGGAAACCAGGTTCCTTCCAGCTTTCCGCTGTGCTGTTACTAGAATGTGACCTTCATTCTCAGGCTCCAGCCTATACATACTCCTCCTCATACATCATTTCCTAAGCAGCTGGATAGAGAAAGGGTTACAGAAGGGAAATGATGCATATAAGCTGTTTTTAAACAGGTTTCTGGATGTAGCAACAAACCACTTTCATTGGTCGAAACTTGGTCATATGAACACATCAAGCTGCAAGGGAGAATGGGAAATGTAGTCTTTGTTCTGTGTGGCTAAGAGCCCATCCAAAATTTCTTGGCTTCAAGCATACCATCTTCCAGACAACGTTAGAATCAATCTTTAAAGATCCAAAAATAATCCCATAGGGGTTTGAATTTAAATTGCATTAATTTCATACAATTCAGGGAAAACTAACATTTTATATCTTGAAATGTAGCATCTCCAACTTTTTAAGTTTTTTTTTCCCTTTCAGAATATTTTATAGTTTTCTTCATATAAGTCATGTTTGTTTTTTTTTTTTTAATCATAGTCAGACACACAGGTATTCTAAAGTTATTGTTGCAATTATGACTGGACTCTCCTTTTTCCCCCATTATATTTACTAGCTGGTTATTGTTAGTATATAAGAAAGTTGTAGATTTGTCTATTTATTTCTTATATTAAGCCATTTTATTGACATCTCTTATTAGTTCCTGTAACATTTTCAGTTGGTTTTTATGGATTTTCTAGGAAGAAAAGAATATAATCTGGAAATAAAGATAATTTGCCACTTAAAAAAATCGGTCCTTTTTATTTCTTTTTCTTCACTAATGGCATTGTTCTGAGACTTCAGAAACATTTTGATTAATAGCAATAACAGTGAGCATCTCATTTAATTGAAACACTCCCAATGTTTAATGTTTTGCCACTAAGTTTGCTGCTTGTGGCTTCAGATTAAAAAAGAAAGTATCCTTGGTCCATCTGTTCTTTGCTTACTAAGGTATTTATCATCATCATTATATCATTATCTGAAATAGATGTTGTACTTTAATTAATGCATCTTTGGCATATATTGAGGTGATCATATGCTTCTTTCCTTTCACCATCTGATGTATTATAGAATACTGGATTCAACACGGATTTTTTAATAATTCTTTCTGGAATCAATACTACTTGGTCACAGTGCACAATTCCTTTAAATACACTGCTAGATTTAACTTACTAATATTTTATCTATTTTATTTAAGATTTTCATATCTGTAGACACCTAGTCTTCTGTATTATAAAATGCATTGCATTGTTATATTATAAATTACATCTTTTCCTATACTAGTTTAAATATCTACCGTAAGCAACATAGACATGGTAATTTATTTGTTTACTTACTTATTTAGAGAGCGTGAGTGGGGGGGGGGGCAGATGGAAAGAAAGAGAGAGAATCTTAAGCAGACTCCACGCTCAGCACAGAGCCTGACGTGGGAATTGATCTCATGACTCTGGGATCATGACCTGAGCCGAAATCAAGAGTTAGACACTCAACTGACTGAGACACCCAGGCACCCCTAGATGTGGTATTTTAAAATAAGATTTCCTAGAAGTCATTCATAAAAACCATCTGGGGCTCTGTTGCTTGGAGGCACTTTTCCATTTCATCAACGGGTTTTGGTAAATTCTGGTATATGGGTTCATTAGAATCAATTTTAGGAACTTATATTTTCAAGGAAAACCATTTCTGACAAATTTTCATGTATATTAACATAAAGTTTAACACAGAATTTTCTTACTTTTCCTTCTCCTCTAACATAGAATTTTCTAATACATTTTAGTTCTTTATATCTGGAAGTAAAGACTCTATTCCTTATACCTGGCATTGTGCTTCTCATGTTTGATCTCTTATCTTCTGCTTTGCATAGTTTTTTCTTTCCTTCTTCTTTTTCCCTCCTTGTGTTCAAAGAACCAGCTCCTAGTTTTATTTATCAAGGCTACTTTTTTTTTTGCTTTCTAATTTATTAATTTCTGCTTCTAACTTTAATAATTCCTCCCTCCTAAAATATCCTTGTCCTCCCCTTACATCTGCTAATAGCTCTTCTGGGAGAGTTCTAATTCAAAAAATACTTTTTCACAAAGAAATAAAAAAGTCATCATTCCATTATAATAACAATGAGATAAAATTATTCATATTAGCAATGCATAAAAATATCCAATGATGTCAAGTGCATGAAGTAGGGCTGCATATTGACATTCTGCATTCTGCATTCTGACAGGCAATTTAGTGGTATGCATGAAAAGGTTAAGTGGGTATGCATTTAAACAAACTATTCTCCTTCTAGCAATTTATGCTTAGACAGCTAACTAGACCTGTGGGCATAGATGTATTTGAAAGGATATCTTTAGAGTATTATTTCTAGTGGTGGAAATTAAGAGATTGAATAAATGATGACATACCCATATAAGAAAATACAGTGCAGTGCAGCCATTAAAAACGATGTGATAGGTTTATGTTTTGAGTTGATATAAAAAAGCTGGTTAAATATAACAATATATGATTCTACTTACATAATTACATTGCATAGAATCTGGAAGGCTATTTATTTTTATTTATTTAAAAAAATTTTTTTAATTACATTTATTTATTTTTGAGAGACAGAGTGAGACGGAGCGTGAGTGGGGGAGGGGCATAGAAAGAGGGAGACACAGAATCCAAAGCAGGCTCCAGGCTCTGAGCTGTCAGCACAGAGCCCGACACGGGGCTCAAACCCACGAACTGTGAGATCATGACCTGAGCCGAAGTCAGACACTTAATCAACTGAGCCACCCAGGCACCTCAGGAAGGCTATTTTTTTAAGTTTATTTATTTATTTTGAGAGAGAGAGGGTGTGAAAATGGGAGGGGCAGAGAGAGAGGGAGAGAAAGAGGATCCCAAGCAGGCTCCGCACTGCCAGTGCAGAGCTCAGTGAAGGGCTCAAACCCACAAACCGTGAGATCATGACCTGACCCGAAACCGAGTCAGATACTTAACCAGCTGAGCTACCCAGGCACCCCTGGAAGGCTATTGATCAAAGTGTGAAGGTGGTTATTTCTGCTGGCATGCAGTGCATCTTTCATATTCATCATTTTATGACATTCTTTCCAGAAGTATGCCTTATCAGAAAAAAAAATTTAGAAAAGAATTCCCAGTTGTTTACACTTTTGGGGGTATAGACAATAAACACTTATTAGATGCTATGCTGGGCATGGGAGATGATGAGGAAAAGGAGAATTAGTGCAGTCCCTCACTTGGATAGCGGAGTGAAGTTCATTTTGGTTCCCTAGAGTGCACAGAGGATTGACGGAAGGGGTATTCCCCCCAGGAAGTACAGACTTGATGAGACAAGGCAGGAGTCCCCTGAAAATCCAACAGGGAGGGCAGGCCTCTTACCTTGCCAACTCTATTGAGATATTTTGGGTTTCCTCCCATCCTGAGATATAGGCTCCCTTCTTTCTCTCCAGACTCAGCCTCCTGCACACACTCAACATCTCTCACTAGTGTCCTGGGCTCCTGTCCTTCAAACTACCCACAATTCCCTAAGTGTGCCACATATCCTGTGTCTCCCTGTCTTTCTTGATGTGGTTCCTCTCTATGGAACACTAATTCCTTCCACTTCTCCCTAGAATGACATCCTTTGTTCTCCAAGATCCAGCTTGTGGTAGACTAGATGATTATTCAGCAAATATTTACAGTTTTTCACTATAGCTCCATGTAAGGAATGTACTTTATTATACCTTGACTTTGGACTTCTGTGATATGACCTACTTTGGCCAATGGGATATTAGTATACATGATGTGAGCAGAGGCTTAAAATGGACTTGCATGTTGGACTTTGTCTCTTGTATGTTTGTCTTTTGCCATGATAATGAAGTAGCAATTGGTCCAAGGAGGCCCAAAATGCATAGAATAGACTTGAACCAAATTCATGTCCTGGAGCCAAGCCCATAAAAGCCCAGATAAGATCAAGGTCAACACCCACCTAGTTACCTGAGTGAGAAATTTACAAGTATATATTATTGTTTGACACTGAGATTATTGCAGTGTTTGTTATGCAGCAGTAGCTGACTGACACACAGTTAATAAGGTCTCTTGCTCTTGTTTGTTGCATTATGGACTTCTTCTCTAGGGTCCCCTCAAATTCTTTCTCCCCTATGTATATCAGATAAACCTTTATCACACTGTATTATGATTTATACCTGGCTACATGCAGTGTGAACTTCTAAGTGCACCTAAATGTTCTGTGACATTTTTAGTCAAATTTTCATTCAACTAAACATTCAAATAGTCAAATGAACATTCAACTAATAGCTAAACATTGTGATTAGTGAGCAAGTTACACCAAGATCTGTGAGCATATATTGCAACAAATGTTAACGTATAATGGCTTGATATTTTCATGTACCCCCTGGAAGACAGTGAGAACAGCCCATTGAATCTGTCTCAAATGACTGAAAAGAATATGGGAAGGCACCATGAATTTGGCCCTAGGGGAGGAAATGAAAGGTCAAAACACCTCCCGTTTTTGAAGCAGTGTCTTAGTCTGTTGGGGCTACCATAACAGATTATAATAGATTAGGTAGGTGGCTTATAAACAACATAAATTTATTTCTCACCATTCTGGAGGCTAGGAAGGCCAAGAGCAAAGTGCTGGCAGATTTGGTGTCCAGGGAGGATCCACTTCTGGCTTCATAGGTGACCTTCTTTTCAGTGGGTCCTCACATGGTGGAAAGGGTGAAGGTACTCTCTGGGATCTCTTTTATAAGGGCACTAATCCCATTCATGAGGGCTCTACCCTCATGACCTAATCATCCCCAAAAGGCCCCACCTTCTAATAGCATCACAGTGGAGATTAGGTTTCAACATATGAATTTTGGGAGTGATACAAACATTCAGTTTATAGAAAGCAGTAACTGAAAATTATAGGGCATCCAAAGCTGTCTAGGTGTTTGAAAAAAAAGTAAGTCTTCACCAACAAAGACTGAAGGCAGTGTGGTGAAAGGTGTTTACTATTGTCTGGGTTGGGAATAGACGCATGCCAGAATGATCTATGACCACATTTTGCCTTGCATTGTGAGAAACTTCTCATCTTATTGTTGATTTGTAAAATACCAAGGCCAAAATTGAGTCTAGTCTGAAGGAAGGAGTCACCTATGATTTTGGCAAGGCTGTAAATCACCAGACTCTAGTCCAGGGTCAATACCAGCACTTGGCACATGCTTTATATAGGTGTGTAATTGAAAAATCAACAGACAAATGAATATTTAAGTATGTAGAAAGGAGATTAGGCAGGTCCTCTACAAACCAATCAATCTGCCGAGATATTCCAGAATGTGAGTGTCTTCAGGAACCCTGGAAAAACGTGGGTGACCCCATCTTAAATCTGAGAATCAACTTAAAGAAGTCCAGTTATGTGGGCAGAATTGCTGAACGATTTTTTTTCCACATATATTACAAGCCTTAAAAATGTCAGTGCCCTTTGACCTAAAGTACTATACCTAGGGAGCTCTCCTGAAGGAATTAATCAGAGATGTAGATAAAGATCTAAAATCATGTTCATAACATGGTTATTTGTATTACCAAAGAACAGGCTTGTGAGCACAAACTGCTTTGTGACATGTCCGTTACTGTGGGTACTGTTGAATGTGCTGCATCATGTGGCTTCAGAGACATAGGCCAATTTAATTCAAAGAGACCAGCCTGGAAGAAGGGAGAGGGAGAGGGAAAGGGAGCCGGGTTGACACAGAGAGAGAGGAAAGGAGGAGGAGAGAGACAGGGATGGAATCAGGGAGAGAGAGAAACAAACAGAAAGACAGACGGGGACAGAACAAAGATAACAGTTCCTGGTGAGTAGCATGTGGTGAATAAATGTTTGTGGAATAAAGACTTGAAGGGAGAAAGAGTCAGAGATAGGAATGGACTCAGAGGCAGGTCCCCAGCTCCCTGACCACATTAGACCTCACTGACCCTGGAGCGCCCACTGTTAAGGTCCTGGCCATGTGGGAAGGAGGCTGGCAGCAGGGCCAGGAGAGGGAGAAGAGGGCTCTCTGCATGGGGCTGTGGAGCCCCTGGGTGAGCAGTGGAGGAGGAAGAAGTCCCAGGGCCGCCCTGGCTCTGTTATGGATTGGAGGCAACAGAGACCAGGCTCAGGTCATTCAAGGGAGGAGGATGCCATGTTCTAAGACCCCCGCTGCCTTAGCTTGTGCTAATGTATCTCCCACCTTCCATGAATTCCTGTTTGCTGTGGGAGTCAATTTACTAATTTTATTTTTTTGTTTTCCTTCCTATACATTTTTAACAAATTTTACTTTTTAAAAATTTACTTCCAAATTAGTTAGCATATAGTGCAACAATGATTTCAGGAGTAGATTCCTTAGTGCCCCTTACCCATTTAGCCCATCCCCCCTCCCACAACCCTCCCAGTAACCCTCAGTTTGTTCTCCATATTTTTGAGTTTCTTCTGTCTTGTCCCCCTCCCTGTTTTTATATTATTTTTGTTTCCCTTCCCTTATGTTCATCTGTTTTGTCTCTTAAAGTCCTCATATGAGTGAAGCCATATGATTTTTGTCTTTCTCTGACTAATTTCACTTAGCATAATACCCTCCAGTTCTATCCACGTAGTTGCAAATGGCCAGATCTCATTCTTTTTGATTGCTGAGTAATACTCCATTGTATATATATATATACCACATCTTCTTTATCCATTCACCCATTGATGGACACTTGGGCCCTTTACATACTTTGGCTATTGTTGATAGTGCTGCTATAAACATGGGGGTGCATGTGTCCCTTCGAAACAGCACACACACCTGTATCCCTTGGATAAATACCTAGTAGTGCAATTGCTGGGTCGTAGGGCAGTTCTATTTTTAGTTTTTTGAGGAACCTCCACACTGTTTTCCAGAGTGGCTGCACCAGCTTGCATTCCCACAATTTATTAATTTTAATTGAGAAATGCTGTTCTGATGTTGAAGATGCCTTTGTATATTCTTGGAATGATTTTAGAACTTATCCTTCAATTACTTCAAGTTGGTCATTTCATGCATTATTCAGATCTCAGAAGAGGGGGTATTTTCTCCTTTTCCACCTCTTGGTGGACTAGTGTGTGTACATGTATACACATGCAGATGCATGTGTGTGGGGGTGGGGTGGGTACACGTTTGATGGATTGTGTTTTTCTTAGTTCTTTGGCTCAGAGTTCCTGCTTCCACTGAAGGAGTTCAGCTTTGGGATCGTCTTGCCTTCCCATCCTGCTCTCTGGTCTGCAATGCAGCATCGCATCTCAAATAGCCTTTTCATTGGATCTCCCCTGCCTCCGACATCACACACTGTGTGTGTGTGAGTAGCAGTCCTTATGGAAGGCTTGGTGCAATAGAGAGGTTTCATACAAGCGGTTCAGCCGCTTCTCTGCCTCAAGCTCCCAGCTTCCCCCCCTTTTTGCCATGCCAGGCACCCTTCAGAAGACCAATTCTCTCCCTTCAACGTAAAGCAACAATTTAAGTCTGCATCCTTTCCTCAGTCTCAGGGTTTACATTTCCACACCTGCAGCATCCTCACTGTGCTTTATAAACAAAAGACTACCCTGTCCTTCCATTTTTAGTAGCAAAGAGCCAGCAAGGACTCTGAAATATGAGGCTGTCTTAACTTGAGCTTCCAGAAGCTGACTCGGAGAAGAGGACTCACACGAAAATTATTTATTTAAGCACTCCCAGAACAAGAAAATGGGTGGGTGGGTGGGTGAGGTGGGGGGGGGGGAGGGCGGATGGGAACGTGGGACCTGGAACGGAGGCCAAGCAAAGATGTGACAGCAAGCAGCATCCAAGGAGGGCGGCTTTGGCTCAGTCCCTCATGGGAACTCTGGGGACACCTTAAAACTGCCCCCACCAGGGAGCAACAGAGCTGGAGGACTATTCTCCTATGTTTGCCAGTCATTTGCTGGGGCTGGCCCTAGGGGGGCAAACCTGCTCAGGGTGCAGGCATGGAGAGAGAAAGCACAGGAGGGCCAGCCAGTGTAAAACACAGCCCAGAGGGCAAAGCACCGACAGAGGCTGCTGCCCAGCCTTTCATTCCCCTCCCTTACCCAACCGCACAAAGGAAAGGGAGTTGTGTGGAGAATAATTTCCTCACTGATGTGAGTCATGGCACCCCATGGAAAGCAGAAACCGCTATCACTGAGGATGAGGTGTCGACCTGTGTGCTATGATAAAAAATCTATTTGGTTTCCATGCCCAGTTCCTCACACAGAGCTCCTAAAATTCTTGTAACTTCTTAATTGATAGGAATACCTTTCATTATTTATAACAAGCCCTTTCTTAAAATAAATTTTCTAAGTCTATCTATTTTGAGAGAGAGAGAATCCCAAGCAGGCTCCGTGCTGTCAGCACTGAGCCCAAAGTGGGGCTTGATCCCACAACCCTGGGATCACGATCTGAGCCAAAATCAAGAGTCGGAGGCTCAATAGACTGAGCCACTTAGGCGCCCCTATATCAGGCCCCCTTTTTTTTTAAATTTTTTTAACGTTTATTTATTTCTGAGACAGAGAGAGAGACAGAGCATGAACGGGGGAGGGGCAGAGAGAGAGGGAGACACAGAATCGGAAGCAGGCTCCAGGCTCTGAGCCATCAGCCCAGAGCCCGACGTGGGGCTCGAACTCACGGACTGTGAGATCGTGACCTGAGCCGAAGTCAGACGCTTAACCGACTAAGCCACCCAGGCGCCCCTATCAGGCCCCTTTTAATCACAACTGAGTTTGCGCTAATAAGGTGACTTAGGATGGGGCCCCATGTAGACACCTAGTCACCAGAAGGATCAAGTAATTACAGGACTGGAATTTTCAGCTCCACCCACCGATGTAAGGAAAGTAGGCGCTGCAAATTAAGTTCCATAAAAACTCTTGAACAAGGAATCTGATGGGCTTCTGGGTTGGTGAACACATCCACGTGCCAGGAGGGTGTTAACACCTTGATCCAGGGGGACAGGAGCTCCTGAGCTCAGGACGTTTGCTGATTTCACCCCGTGCACCTCTCTGTTTGGCTATGCACCTATATCCTTTTTAATATCCTTTATAATAAACTGGGAATTGTAAGTCAATATTTCCCTGAGCTTTGTGAGCCGTTCTAACAAATTAATCAAACCCGAGGACGAGGGGATTGTGGGAACCTTTGATTTATAGTTCAGTTGGTATCTGAACTGGTTTCTGAACAGGGGGCCGTCTTGTAGAACTGAGCCCTTAGCCTGTGGGATCTGCTGCTATCTCTAGGTAGACAGTGTCAGAACCCAATTCAAGTGTGGGACACCTGGTTATGATTCAGTGAGAATCAGAGAACTGCTTGGTGGTGTTGGGAAAACAGTCCAGGGAATGAGCTATAGTCTTCCAGGCCCTTCTTCCATTTTCCCACCCCTTTTAGGGTTCTCTTCACTTCTTAGCATGACTTCAGGACACTCATAACCAGAAGACAAGGGTGAGCATCCACACCAAGTCCCGGGATCCGCCCCTCAGAAGCTGCACGGGATACTGCTCAGCAGCCCTCATAGATGGGGAATCTCGGGCTCTCTCTGAGACAATGCCCTCACCCCAGGCCACGGAGCCCTGGCCACACAGCTGGCAACTGCTCTTTCAGATTCTGCCCTGTCCGACTCTGGTTGCTAGATGCAAGGGGCAGGCTAGCGTCCTGTCTGAGATGCAGCTGTCTTGTTTGTGGCTCTCTGTTTCACACTGGAAGCAAGGTGGCCAGTATTGTTAACCAGGCCCTGGCCTTTGTGGGCTCTCTGACCAGCGATGAGAAATCTGCTGTTTTCCCACTTCAGGGATCCAGTCTCAGGTGCTGGAGTCACCTGCATCGACTCCTTGAGTCTGAGCAGGGGGCTGCTAGTGGGCTCTGATCTCCTGGGCTGTTCCTCAGAGCACCCAGTATTGACTCCCCTGGAATTAACTCTCCTAACAAGGAAAACAGGATGGGTGGGATTCAGCCCGGATCTCGGCCAACAATACTTTTCCAGGGAACTTTTGCTCTAGCTGAGCCTGATTCTCTTCCCTCAGTTCAGCAGCACCTTTCTCTGCTGCTCTTTGCAAAAGTGTCTCTGGGCTGAACACACACATGGAGAATTCCTCTCTACGCACCACATAACTGAATACTGTGTCGGGCAGTCGGCCAGCCACAGAGAGGCCTCTGAAAACCAGAGTCGGCCGCAGACCCAAGAGGGGCCCTACAGACTTTCTGTGGTTTTCTGTGCTCCTCCCCTCAGGTACTATATCCACACCATTGGGGGAGTGACATTGAAAACACACGCATTTATTTCCACCTCCTCCCCAGAGCTTCAAAATGCTAGTAGAGAAATTACAACTGAAAAAGCATATTGAAAAAAGAAACAGCATATATCCACAAAGACAAAGAATTGGAGAGGATACAGGAACAGATGACAGATGTCAAGAAAATTTTGGAAGCTAGAAAGTCACTGGTAGTTGATTTCAAAGAGCAGAGAAAGCTGAAATTTAAACCTGCAAGGGGAGGTCGTGTGTATAAGAAGCAGCAAGTGGATTCCTGGCTGCAGGATTCCAACTGGAATATCCTTGAAGATGGGGATAAGAGGTGGGGCTGAAAACTGGAGGTACATCTTGGCTGTCTGTCTGAGGGGCAGTGAGACACCCAGATGTCTTCTCCCATCCGACACAACCTTCCCTCACAGTGAAGAAGCTGGAGAGTTCAAACCAAGAGGGTCTGGACTGAGAGTTACCAGACACAATTTAGAACAGGGAACTGTACTGAAAATGGGCAGTAAGTGAAAGTCTGTGAGCGGCAACCACCTTCCCCTGCCCCCCAATTCACTCAACTCAACTTCCCACCCAACAGCCGGAGCGATGGCAGACAGGCTTACATCATCTGGGAGGAAGAATGGAAGTTTCCTCTCTGGGAAAACAAACTAGGCCAAGAGAGAGAAAAGGCCTACTGACTTTTGTTATTGTCCCTGTGGAACAGCTGGGTCCCCGCCTGATCACCCTACTGTGAAGACCACTTGTGGATGAGCCCCACCCAGACACCCGGACTCTAAATCAGCATTTTGGTGCCTTTACACTTACATCTAAGCAGATGGCCAAGCATCACTTGACATTGGAGGGGAGCTTCTGACATGAAAGAGACGTAAATCACCAATCATTCAACCAACCACAGCAGGGGGAAGCTGAGAATGCAGAAAGCAAAAGACAATTGCAAGTAAATCCTAAACCTCATAAGTCTAGTATCTAAGAAAATAGGAGAGGGGCGCCTGGGTGGCTCAGTCAGTTAAGCGTTCATTTCTTGGTTTCGGTTCAGGTCATGGTCTCACAGCTTCATGAGTTTGAGCCCTACATTGGGCTCTGTGCTGGCAGTGTGGAGCCTGCTTGGGATTCTGTCTCTCTGCCCCTCCCCAACTTGCACTGTCTCTGTCTCTCTCAAAATAAATAAATAAACTTAAAAAAAAAAAAAAACCAAAAGGGTAAGCTATAAAAATAAACATCCAGAGAATAAGAACTCTTAAAAATTCAAAATATGATAGAAATTTTAAAAGTTGAGTAGATGAATTTGAGTATAATTTGAGGAATTCTCTGAGACTGTAGAAGAAAATTACAAAGAAACAGAAGACAGGAAAGGAGAGGTAAAAATATTTAAGGGTCCGGGAACCTGGGTGGTTCAGTCACTTAAAATGTCCAACTTCAGCTCAGGTCATGATCCCATGGTTCGTGAGTTCAAGCCCCATATCAGGCTCTCTGCTGTCAGCATGGGATCCTGCTTCAGATCCTCTGTCTCCCTCTCTCTGCCCCTCCCCCGTGCTCTCTCACTCTTTCTCAAAAACAAATAAACAATTCTTAAAAATATTTAAGGTTCAGTCCAGAAGATCCCACAACTAACGTAAATTTCAGAGAGAAAATGAGGGAAAGAAATGATCACACCAGTAGACATGATAGAAAATAAAAACAAGCACAAACAAAAGGAAATAACCTAATGCCTATAACTGAGAGAACAGATAAATTGTGGTGTCTTCATGCAACAGAATGCTATACTACAATGTAAAGTTAACGAACAATAGCGATGTGCATAGATGACTCTTAGGAACAATGTTGAAGGACATTCAAGCCACAGAAGAATGTCATTTCTGTGTGTGATGCCATTTCTATGGTGTTCAAAAGCAAGCTAAAGTAAACAAGCTATGGTTTCACGGCACATACACATGTAGTAAACAAGAAGAGTGAATTAGGGGCCCCTGTGGGGCTCCGTCAGTTAAGCATCTGACTCTTGATTTCGGCTCAGGTCATGATCTCGTGGTTTTGAGTCTCTCTCAAAGTAAATAAACTAAAAAAGAAAAGAAAAGAAAAGAAAAGTGAATTGAAAAAAAAATACCATGAGAGTGATTCTGTGGCTGGTGAAGAGTGAGAGCATGGGGTCAGCACAGGAAGGCAGGGTAGGGACTGTCATCAGAAAAGGACATATAGGGAAGTTCAAGGAATTGGGAATATTCTATTTCCTAAGTTGGATGCTGGGTTCTTGGGCATTTGTTTTACTACTATGTTACAGGATTTACATTACTCATATTCTTTTATATATGTTCTCTCTCATACACACACACGTTCACGTGCGCGTGTGCATGCACACATAAGCTAAGAATTTTTCCCTTCGTTGAGGATGTGAGTTTCCCAGTTAGAAGGCTCCTAACAGTCCAATGCAACACAGGATATAATCTATACCAAAGCATATTTTTATAAAATTTCAGAGCATCAGAAGTGAAGAAACTATCATAAAAGCAGTAAGACAAAGGAAAAATACAAAAACCTAAGTATCAGGGGTGCCTGGGTGGCTCAGTCAGTTCAACGTCTGACTCTTGGTTTCGGCTCAGGTGATGATCTTGTGGCTTTGTGGGTTCGAGTCCCGCATCAGGCTCTGTGCTGGCAGCATGGAGCCTGCTTGGGATTCTCTCTCTCCTCTCTCTCTCTCTCTCTCCCCCTACTCCACTTGTGCTGTCTCTGTCTCTTTCAAAATAAATAAATAAACTTAAATTATTTTAAAAAACCCTGAGAATCAGAATAGTCTTGGTCTTCTCATCAGAAAGACTGGAAATAGAAGACTACATTCCTTCTAGATTCTGAAGGAAGACAATTCCTATCTCAAATACTACACCTATCAACACAGCAAATGAGGGAGCAGAATTAAGATAAATTCAGACAAGTTAGGCCTCAAAAGTTTTATCTTCCATGTACCCCTTCTCTAAATGAAAGAATGTGCTCCACCAAAAGGATCCAGTAAATCAAGAAAGAGGAAACCGTGGAAACCAGGGCACAGGGATTCAGATATAGAAGAGACAAAAAGAATATAAAGGGTTTTAGTCCTCAAAACAGCTGGAAGCAGGCACAGAGGACAGGACAGTTTGGAGCAAGAGAACAAGAGAATTCCAGGAGAAATTTCTCTACAAAAAACATGCAACTGTTCAGTTACCTAATATTTAAGTGAATGGAGAGATTTATAGTTCTATGCAATAGTTTCATGAAGAATTATTGATTGACAATAGGAAAACTAAGGAAACTAAGGAAACTTAGGAAAAATAAGCCAAAACAAACATAAAGAGGCGATTTATTTACTCTAGGGAAAGTCAAAAGTTGTATAGGAAAGGATATGTAAATATAAGATTCTAAGTGGCTCATTAGTATGTAATATTTACATAATCCTGATAATGCTGAATATTGACTGAACCAAGAATTATGATATGATTATGTAGGCAGAATGAGGGCAGTAGCAGTGTGTTTGCGGGTGAGAGTGTGTGGAATTTAAGAGACCTGAATCTGTGTCTTCTGTCGTTGTAAATAAATGTTTAATTTCCAAAATAAAAAGAATCAACCAAAATAGCAGGATAGGGAACACCTCCCAATTCAATTTGTGAGGCTATCTAACCCTGACCCAAAGCTAGACAAGGTCAGCAGAAGGTAGGGTTTTACAGCCAGTTTTGCTCATAAGCATAGATGCGGAAGATTTAGTGAAAATGTTAGCATGCCGAATGCCAGCAGAACCAAGCTGGTTCTATCTTGGTAATGCAAAGTTGGTCCAATTTTTTTAAAAAAAGTATTAACATAAATCATCACAATAACAGCTTAGAGGAGAAAATCTACATATTATCTTGATAGGCACAGAAGAAGTATTTGATAACATTTGGCACTCATTTATGTTAAACATAATCTTAGCCAACCAGAAGAAGGATATTTCTTTAATTTGATGAAACTCTCTAACAATATTCTACAGAAAATAGAGTGCTTTTTCTTTTTTTGGAAATACACTACTTAAATGGTGAACTATTAGAAACATTCCCTTTAAAAGCAGGAAAATGAGGGCACCTGGCTGGCTCAGTCAGTGGAGCATGTGACTCTGGATCTCGGGGTTATGAATTCAAGCCCCACATTGGGTGTACAGATTACTTAAAAATCATTTAAAATCAGGAAGTGATGGGGGGGGGGGGGGGGCCCTAACACCTTTCTGTTCAACATTGTACCTGTGGAGCCTAGCCAGGCAGAACAGTAAGAAAAGAAAAATAAATAAATGATACAAAGATTGTAAAGGGAGAAAAAACAAACAAACAAACAAAAAACAACTCTGTCTTGTTCTGAGGAAACAAGATTCTGGCTCAGAATTCTAGAGCCACCAAACTCACAAATGAGAGAACAGAATTAAAACAAGTTAGATTGGTCTCAAAAAATTCATCTTCTACGTGCCCTATGTTAGTTTCTCTATTGCTGTTGTAACAAATTGCCACAAATTTAGTCGCTTACAATAACACACATTTATTCTCTTGCAGTTCTGGAAGTCTGAAATTAGTCTTACAGGGGTTAAAATTAAAATGTCAACAGGGCTGTGTTCCTCTGGGAAGCTCTAGAAAATCTGAGATTTCTCGTTTTTTCAGCTTCTAGGAGTCACCCATATTTTTTGGCCTGGGGCGCCTTCCTCTATCATGGAACCACACCACTGCAAAATTTGTGCCCACCAACACTTCGTCTCTCTCTGCTACTGTCATCACATAGCTTTCATTGCCTCTGACCCCTTCTGCCTCCCTCTCAAAAGGATCCTTGTGGATTGGACCCACCTGGGTAATCCAGGCAACTCTCCCATCTCAACATCCTTAATTTAGTCACATCTACAAAGTCCATTTTATCATGTAAGGTAACATATTCATAGGTTTTGGGGATTGAGATGTGAACATCTTTGGGGGCTCACTGTTCGGCACATCACTTCCATATCATTATTCACAGGTTATATGATCGTTTATACAAAAAAAGCCAAGATAGGGGCACCTGGGTGGCTCAGTCAGTTAAGCGTCTGACTTCGGCTCAGGTCATGACCTCACAATTCATGGGTTCAAGCCCCACATCAGGCTCTGTTCTGACAGCTCAGAGCCTGGAGCCTGCTTCAGATTCTTGTCTCCCTCTCTCTCTGTCCCTCCCCCGCTCACACTCTATCTCTCTCAAAAATGAATAAACATTAAAAAAAATTTAAAAAAAGAAAAAACCAAGATAATTTACATACTATTATAATTAATATGAGAGTTTAGCAAGGCAACTCTTTTCCTATGGCTCAGACACACAGATTGGAAAGTATAATTTTTAAAAAGATGTTCACTTACAACGTTAAAAAAGAAATTATATTACACTTTAACAAATCTAGAAAAATATAAATTCTAAAAATAAAATTTAAAAGGATTCTCATTAAAAAAAAAAGAAATTATAAAATACTTTGCAATAAATCTAACAAAAGATGCTTAAAACCTCTATGAAGACAATTATAAAAAAATGATAGAAAAATGTTAAAGATGAATTAAATAAACAGGGAAACATACTATGAATGTAGGAAAAGTTAATATGATAAAGATGGATTCAAATCCACAATATATAAATAACGAATAAGTCAGTAATTTTAAAAAAACTCATTGAAAAAAGTAAAAAAATAAACAGGCAAATCACACAACAAGACACCAGAATGGCTAATATAAAAGATGCTCAACATCATCATTATTCAGAGAAATGCAAACTAAACTATCATGAAGTATTTTAAATCCATCAGATTGGGAAGTTAAAGTCTGATAGTTTCAAATGTTGCTGGTCATATGGAGAAATGGGAACTCTCCTACCCTGCTGAAGCAAGTGTGAGTTGGTACAAGCACTTCAGAGACCACACAGGCAATATTTACAGGTAAGATGCACAAGGATACATATGTCCTGTGACCCAGGATTTCAATTAATCAGTATATGAATCACAAAGGATGCCACGGGTGTATATACCCTAGGCCCTCACACTTGTGTATGAGGAGACACTTATAAGAACGTTCATTACAACACTGTAACAATAAAAATGGGAAACAATCCAGATATCTATTGAGAAGAGAATGGATAAATAAATTTAGGTAGGTATATTCAAATAATGAGATGCTGTACGTCAGAGGAAATTAGTGAACCACAGCTATACATATTATTGTGGATGATTCTCAAAAACACGTCAAGAAAAGAAGTTTTTAGGAAGTATTGTGTCATTTTTTTTCTTTAAAAATTTTTTTTTAATGTTTATTTATTTTTGAGACAGAGAGAGACAGAGCATGAATGAGGGAGGGTCAGAGAGAGAGGGAGACACAGAATCTGAAGCAGGCTCCAGTCTCTGAGCTGTCAGCACAGAGCCCGACGCGGGGCTCGAACTCACGGACTGTGAGATCATGACCTGAGCCGAAGTTGGCCGCTTAACCAACTGAACCACCCAGGCGCCCCTGTGTCATTTTTATAAAACTTGAAAACACGAAAAGACAATACATTTGGTAATATAGACATATCTAGTAAAAGTATAAAAAGACACATATGGGAATATTAGACACTGATAAAAAGCAAATATGGTTTTGCTTTGACAGGGGGAATGAAATCAGGGAGGGTAACACAGAGCTTCCATGATAAATGGAATGCTTTATTTCTTAATAAATAAGAAATATTTATTTCTAGTGATGGGTATTCACTATTATTTATCTCTTAGAATGAAATAGCACTGTATGCTTCTTGTTCAGAAACATGAAGGGAGAGGAGAGTGGAATTGAGGGGGAGGTGAAGGAAGGTACAGAAGATTCTTGCTTTTTAAAACCTTGCACTCCTGGTTGACCTTTTAAACTATACACAATTGTGGTTTCAATAAAAGTCAATATTATAAAAATAATAAAGGTTTGAGACGGGGAGTAATATGTGACATATTTCTGTAAGACCTTTATTTGTAGATGCTTTATCTCAGCACTCTTCAAATTTGGTCATTAGGCAAGTATGGGTTGATGATCCTGTCTGCCATGAGCTAGATACAGAATCGAGCCTAAGTGTTTAGGAGCTTTTATAGCAATTTTAGACAGACTTTACGCATGCTAAATCTAATAATTAAAAATGGGGATTATATTTTGTATTTCATTATAATTTCACTTTTTTCTAGAAATAAACTCTTATTTAACAAAAGTATTAGAGGGCAATGAATTGAAAACAAACAACTAGTCCTGATCCATTGCTCTTTAATGAAAATTGCTGTCTACATGATTTCTATTTCTTTTTCTATAACACGTAGGTTTTGTTCATTGGGGATCTTGTGCTCTACTCCTAAAATATTAATGTTCAGTGTGGGAGTCCAGAATTGTTTTGTTTGGTGCTGGATATGCGTCTTGCATAAAAGGTGTGGCTATTCAATGCGTGCATTTCCCCCATAGACACATGTAAATATAGTTGCAACTTCCTGTTAGTAAACAGTAAGTCTTTAAATTTAGAATTAGGTGGCAAGGTTGACATGTAGAAGTGTAATAAACTGGATTGCTTTCAAAGCACTATCTTTTCTAGTTAATTGTTAACTCACCAGGTTGCTGCTTTTCTTAATTATATCAAATATCACATGGTATGTGAAAACACTACAGATATGGTTTAAGGTATTTCATGGACTTTTTGTATGATAGATGGACCTTATACTATAGAGAAATGAAAAACATACATTAATAAAATATTATCATCCTATGGAACCAGAAAAGACCCCGAATAGCCAAAGCAATCTTGAAAAAGAAAACCAAAGCTGGAGGCATCACAATCCCAGACTTCAAGCTGTATCATCAAGACAGTATGGTACTGGCACAAAAACAGACATTCAGATCAATGGAACAGAACAGAGAACCCAGAAACGGACCCACAAACGTATGGCCAACTAATCTTTGACAAAGCAGGAAAGAATATCCAATGGAATAAAGACAGTCTCTTCAGCAAGTGGTGCTGGGAAAACTGGACAGCGACATTCAGAAGAATGATCCTGGACCACTTTCTTACACCATACACAAAAATAAACTCAAAATGGATGAAAGACCTAAATGTAAGACAGGAAGCCATCAAAATCCTCGAGGCGAAAGCAGGCAAAAACCTCTTTGATCTTGGCTGCAGCAACTTCTTACTCAACACGTCTCCAGAGGCAAGGGAAACAAAAGCAAAAAATGAACTACTGGGACCTCATCAAAATAAAAAGCTTCTGCACAGCAAAGGAAACAATCAGCAAAATTAAAAGGCAACTGACAGAATGGGAGAAGATATTTGCAAATGACATATCAGATAAAGGGTTAGTATCCAAAATCTATAAAGAACTTATCAAACTCAACACCCAAAAAACAAATAATCTGAAGAAATGGGCAAAAGACATGAAGAGACACTCTCCAAAGAAGACATTCAGATGGCCAACCGACGCATGAAAAAATGCTCAACATCACTCATCATGAGAGAAATACAAATCAAAACCACAATGAGATACCACCTCACACCTGTCAGAATGGCTAACATTAACAACTCAGGCAACAACAGATGTTGGCGAGGATGCGGAGAAAGAGGATCTCTTTTGCGTTGTTGGTGGCAATGCAAGCTGGTGCAGCCACTCTGGAAAACGGTATGGAGGTTCCTCAAAAAACTAAAAATAGAACTACCCTACGACCCAGCAGTTGCACTACTAGGCATTTATCCACGGGATACAGGTGTGCTGTTTTGAAGGGGCGCATGCACCCCCATGTTTATAGCAGCCCTATCAACAATAGCCAAAGTATGGACAGAGCCCAAATGTCCATCGATGGATGAATGGATAAAGAAAATATGGTGTACACACACACACACACACACACACACACACACACACAATGGAGTATTACTCGACAATCAAAAACAATGAGATCTGGCCATTTGCAACTACGTAGATGGAACTGGAGGGTATTATGCTAAGTAAATTAGTCAGAGAAAGACAAAAATCCTATGACTTCACTCATATGAGGATTTTAAGAGACAAAACAGATGAACATAAGAAAAGGGAAACAAAAATAATATAAAAACAGGGAGGCGGACAAAACAGAAGAGACTCATAAATATGGAGAACAAACTAAGGGTTGCTGGAGGGGGTGTGGGAGGGGGGATGGGCTAAATGGGTAAGGGGCATTAAGGAATCTACTCCTGAAATCATTGCTGCACCATATGCTAATTAATTTGGATGTAAATTTTAAAAAATAATAAAATAAAATAAATATTATCATCCGAAGAGAACCAAACCAAATCTCCTCACCGGTGCTTGGCAGCATGACTTCCTGAGAAGTTTCAGGCTCTGCGTGGCCTCCACCCTGGGATCCAAAATCTGCTTAAGGGCCCATGTGGCAGCTGGAACCAGTCTCCACGGGATTCTGCCTAAGATGCGGCACATCAGGGGCTTCTGAAATGTCCAAACATATCTGTTTTAGATCTTTTCCCCTGAAGACAAGACTCCTTTTTAAAAATTACTTTTTTTGGAAGCCAGAGTACTTACTGATTTCCAGGGTTCTCTTAGACCTGCCACTTGCCAAGGGAATTTTTTTGATAAAAATCTTCTAATCTTTCTGGAAGGCTAACAAAACATTGCATATGCCCGGCTTCCTATTGGACTTTTTCTATAATCTTTTTTCATCATAATGTTTTCTAAAGGACTTTATCGTTTGCTCTCTGGGCTCATTTAGCTATTTTAACATACCAATTTAGCATCTTTGCTACATTTTCTTGTTATTTCTCATTTCGTTCTTTATACGCTACTTAACACTTCTGTTTGAGTATTGTTAACTTCCACTATTATACCAACGTGCTATTCTCGCATTCCCGTAGTTAATGTTCAACTTTGCATTTCATTCTCACACTCTTTTTTTTTTAAGTTTATTATTATTTTTTTAAGTAATTCTACACCCAAACTGAGGCTTGAACTCAGGACCCCAAGATCAAGAGTCCCCTGTTCTTCCGACTGAGCCAGCCAGGTGTCCCACTCAGGCTCTTTTAAAAGTAGGAATGTGAGTGGTGCCTGGGTGGCTCAGTCGGTTAAGCAACTGACTTTAGCTCAGGTCACAATCTCATGGTTCGTGGGTTCCAGCCCCACACTGGGCTCTGTGCTGACAGCTCAGAGTCTGGAGCCTGCTTTGGATTCTGTGTCTCCCTCTCTGTCTGCCTGCCCCCCACTTGTGCTCGCTTTTTCTCTCTCTCTCTCAAAAAAAAAATAAAATGTAAAAAAAAAAAAATTAAAAGTAGGAATGTGAGTGGCGCCTTGGTGGCTCAGTCGGTTAAGCAACTGACTTTGACTCAGGTCTCAAAAAAAAATAAAATGTAAAAAAAAAAAAAAATTAAAAGTAGGAATGTGAGTGGCGCCTGGGTGGCTCAGTCGGTTAAGCAACTGACTTTGGCTCAGGTCACGATCTCATGATTCGTGTGTTCAAGCCTCGCATTCGGCTCTGTGATGACAGCTCAGAGTCTGGAGCCTGCTTTGGATTCTGTGTCTCCCTCTCTCTCTCTGCCTGCCCCCAACTTGTGCTCGCTTTCTCTCTCTCTCAAAAATAAATAAAATGTAAAAAAAAAAAAAAATTAAAAGTAGGAATGTGAGGTGGAAGCCTTTAGGAGGACAAACGTGACATGGAAAGCAACAAAGATAGCCCTTCCAAAGCCTTGCACTCTACCAGAGGTCTGGGCAGCTGACTCCCTGCCTCTGCTTTTTAAAAGCCTCCTCACCTCAGTGCCGTCCCAATCCACTGAGTTGAGGGTTTAGCTGAAGTCGGAGACCTTGATTCTAGTGTCACCAACGCATGATTAGGTCATGTGGTCCCACTACACCATGTTTCTGAAGCGACACAGTCATGGGTGAGGACAAGGTGGTGGAGTGAGAACAGATAGTGGAAAAGGTCCCCAAAGATGAGGCGATCCAATAACTGATTAATGGCTTAGTCACTAAAGCTCTGAAGCAACTCCAGTGGCTCAGCCTGGCTGCTGCAGAAGCCAGGGTAGAAGAGGATGGTGAGGTCCTACAGAGCCTGCAAGTTGACACGAGGTCACGGAGAGCCACAAGTTTAAGTACAGGAAAACATGCGGACAGCGCCGCGTCGGGCCAACAAGGCCAGCTCAGGGACTGAGGAGCCCAGATCCAGAAGTCTAATCCAGGGGCTGGCAACAGCTCCAACCCACAGTTCGGACCCAAGCGAGAGCGAAGCCGCAGGACAGCTGACTTCAGAGGTCACGTGACAAGCCCCAGCCCGGCTCTAATTGGCTACAAAAGCTCGGCCTCCCTGACGGGTCGTCCCGAAGTCTTTTTTTTTTTTTTGAAACTACATTTCCCAGAAGGCTTTGCGGCGTTTAGTTTTCCTACCTGGGTAGATGGGGCGGTGCCCGGTGTCCCCAGAGTCGACGGGTCTTTGAAAGGCAGGGGAAGAAGGCGCCCCGGGGGAGCGAAACCTTTTGGATTAAAACAGCCCATACACTAGAGGCAGGGAAGAGAGCCGCCACTCTGTCGCCTTCCTTTGCGCAAAGACCTCTGGAGAATGTAGTGCCATGGAGGTCTTCGGAGCCGGTGGCGCTCACCTCTTGCTGGGGTCTCGGGGGTCGCGGATGGGGCCGAAACCTGTGGGGAAGAGGAGGGCCCAGAAGGGCCTTCCACACTGGCTCTCCCTTCTCCACCCGGTGGCGCCTAGCGCGAGCACCGACCCATTTGCCTCTTGGTTATCCCATGCTGGGATAACATTCTACCCTATAGTCCTGAGAATTCAAGCTTAGATTTCCACTAAGAACTTTTTTGAGGGCTCTGCTGAGAAATGGGGAAACTATTTTAAACGAAACAAATGACAGCGGCCTTAAATTACCCCCATCCTCTGCTGCTCGCGGGACCCTTTATGAGAGTACACTGAACCATGGCGCTGTGCGTATGGGGGATCCATTTTACGTCTGGACCTCCACCGGCCAGTGACTTCCGCCCGCCGGGAGCGTCAGCTGTTCTTGCCAGTGTTCTCAACGCCAGGCTGGCCTCAGGGGCTACTTTATGACCCTCGGCCCGGGCCCAAGCCCAAGCCTTGTTTCTGCCTTGGAGGACATTCGTTCTGCCCAGCTGCAGGGGTGATGGTCTCATTTTACTCAGGGGAAAACCGAGGGTGTGGTGGGTAAGGCTGTTGACCTGTCCAGGCCATACAGCGAGCTGTGTAGTCAACTCAGCACAGTTGGAACGAATTCGGATTCTGGTCTCACACCTGTCCTGTCCACTTCGTGTGGTGTTAATCGCCTTTTCTCAGTTTTGCTGCTACTGCCTTAGGTTAAGTCATGATCATCCCGGCTATTCTAACCGTCTCCTCCATCCAGTATTTACTGAGAGTGCCAGGTGCCAGGCAGTGTGCTTGGGTGCTGGGGACGCGGTGTTGAACAGGGCAGACATGACCGCACCCTCACGGAGTTTACAGTCTAATGGGGAAGACAGACTGATTACAGAACACAAATGAGAATAAAGTTTCAAATAATGGTAAGTAGAAAAAAGAAACAGGATGCTACAAGAGAGAATAATGGAGGGAGCCATAAATGAGATTGGGGAAAGCAAGAAATGCTTGATCTGAGACCTGAAAGCTGAGAAAAGGGAAGCTCTGTGACAGCCAAGAAAGGATTAATCAAGGCAGCGGGAACAGCAAGTGCAAAGGCCCTGAGGTGGGAAAGAACTTGGTATTTTGTTATTCAAGGAACTGAGAAGGTCTTTGTGAGCTGGAGCCCAGTGAGGTAGGGAGCAAGTAGAGAAAATTGAAGCCGGCCTCTCGTCCCCCAGTTTTGCCTCTTTTAAGCTGTCACACACTGACAATATAGAAACATTTTCAAAACGCAAATATGATTTTACTCGCTTTTAGAGGCTTTGTGTTCCCTACAAGCCAAACTCCTTGGGCCAGTGCTCAAAGACACTCATAACTGGATTTACCTTGCTTTCCAATCTCCCTTTCTTGCATGTGCTCCCTTTTCGCCGCTGCTTTGGTATGCCCTATTCCATGTACTTGCTGAGCAGGCCAACTTTGATTCGCCCTTCCTATCTTGGCCATGATATCACCTGTGTGCTCTTCCTCCTGTGTGCTCTCCACCCTAGCCGTATAATCACTGGTTTGCCTACTAATCTCTCCCACGAGACAGTAAGCTTCTCCTCTCAGGAACTTGTTTTCTTTCTGTATATATCATGCATAACATGAGCCCAGGCAGTTGTTTTCATAACAGATGTCCATTGAGAGAATGAGTGGAACAGGTAGCCGTCACTAGCCTCCAGCTGGTACCTGACGAGAAGGTGACGTGGGGCTCCTATCCACATCAGACTAGAGAGTAGCATCCAAAAGGGTGAGAAGAGATGAGTAGGAAATCTGCATTTGTCATGGCCAGGCACTATCTCATCCACTGTCTCATTTAACCCTCATAACACTTGTGGGTCTTAGGTTCTTTTTGCAGGCAAGAAAGCCGGTGTCCAAAGCCTTGCCCAAAGATCACCCACTGATAATGGGGAAGTTGGGATAGGAACCTAGATCTTTTTTTTTTAAATTATTTTTAAAGTTTATTTATTTATTTAGAGAGAGGGAGAGAGCGAGAGCGAGCATGCATGCAGGGGAGGGGCAGAGAGAGAGTGAGAGAGAGAATCCCAAGCAGGCTCCACACTGCCAGCATGGAGCCTGACACAGGGCTCGAACCCATGAACCATGAGATCTTGACCTGAGCTGAAACCAAAAGTCGGATGCTTGACTGACTGAGCCACCAGGCGTCCAGAAACTTGGATCTTTCTGACCTTAAAAATTGAGGCCCTTGATACTCCTTCTGCTCCTTTTGCCTCTATTCTGGCACCTTCTACCAGCACAGGAGCTATGCTGTGAATTAAGTTTAAGGAATTTAAAGGAAGTTTAAGGAACTGAACTCCAAGTGTCCTCTATCTCATGTGGGTCATTTTGTACCTCTGAGGATATCAGATCTGGAACAACCATTGTACTGGGGCTCTGCCCCTTCCAGAAACCAGTGATTCCTATCTGTCTCTGCTTATATCAGTGTTTACAGGGCCTGGAGGAACTGGTAAAACTCACAAGCAAAAACCCCAGGAAAGGGCACTGTTGGCCACAGCTGCCCTATAGAATTCTCTGAGATGATCAAAATGTTCTATAATGTGATAGAGTTCTTGCTTAGATAGTAGTGCCAGCCCTTCCCTCCCCTAGTAGTCTCTGAGTCTAGGCTGTGTCCAAGACAGCTCAGTCTGAGACTACAGACCCCTGGACTAGATCTTCACGGGCCCCCCAGACCCCAGCTATACCTTAGCTGTAGCTCAAGCCGTGTCTGAGAACACACAATCAGAGTTCAGACAGAGATGGCCAGTACATTGGCTGATCTAGCTAGTCCAGCATCCTGCAGGAGCCTGGCCCGGAGCAGATGCTAGGTTAACATTAGGTGAATGGATTTATCTTCTCTACCCCAGGCTGGGGCTCCCTCAGCTACTGGGATTGGCTTCTAGAATCCCTCCTTATCATGTGGACTAAGGGCTTTTGCCATCCAGGGAAGGTGAATGAAACTAGTCCTTCATAACCATCTCCATCCTGACTTTTTTTTGGGGTGTGCCAGGGTGCAACTGAAAACCAGTGAGTAATAATTCCTTGGAAACATGCTGGATCCAGCATTTTTATGTGACGATCTGAATTTTATTTTGAAACTGTGCAAAATGAAAACCCAAATAAGCATCTGCTATATATGATTAGAGGCAGTGTGGTTCTGGGGAAAGAGGACTGCTCTCGGGGTCACCCTGGACCTCTGGCTAACATGCTGTAATGGACAAGGTGCTCAGTGTCTTTGGGTCCCAGTTTTCTCATGAGTAAAACAAAAACATTAGACTCTAAGCTGCTTCCTACTGTTAATGTGAATGCTTAAAAAATGCCTGGTCACATCTGCAATCAACCCACATTAAGTACCTTTCAAGTCATCATTTGTCTGAATTGAGTCTATTTTCATTGTTTAGCTTTTCTAACACCTTTCACTTAACCCTTTCACCACCAGCGCCTTCTCCATTTGCAGGGTTTTCACTAGTTTTTGGCTTCTTTAGATTCCAATAAATCCTGTTGGATTCCAGCCACCGAATCACCTGTTCCTTTGCCCTGCCTGGAGTCTCTAAAATCGCCAGCAGCCTTAGTTCCCTGACAAAGCACAGAGAGAGGTCTCCGTCTCCCTCCTTTTCCATCCCTCCCATTACCTCTTCCCTGAAAAAACAGAACGGAAAAATCCAGGTTTCTATTCTGGCAGTTAGCACTCTTACCACTAGATGGCACATGTGTGCAAGCCATCAGTCTTTGGACAAAAACTTAATTTTTAAAAAATGTATTAATATTCCACCTGAAACCATAAAAGCTTTGAGAGGAATTATACAAGTACAAAATATGCAAAAGGATAAAATGAAAAGTTGAAGGAATTGGAGACAATAGAGAACAAGTGGAAGAGGTAACTCTGGGATGGGTTCTCAGGGGTAGGACACTGAACAGTGAAGCAAACACCGGTGATGTCACTGGAGCTGTGTCTGTGAGTCCGTCTGTGCAGGCCTATGGTGTGATGCTAAGTGGGAAAACGCAATTCTCTGGGGCTCCAGCACTGGGTTTCCAGGACGGGGTGAAGAGTGAAATTTGCACCCACCCTGTCTCCCCCACTGAGGTTTGGGTGGAGTTTGGGACCAGGAAGCTCTCCTTGAGGCTGTGGTGACCAGTTTGTAAGGTAGCCCCCAATGACCCCCCTGCTTCCTGGTTTTCACACCCTGTGGAGTCCCCACTCACATATCAGGGGTAGTCTGTATGACCAGCAGAACATGAGACGAGCGACGACATGTCTTTTCTGAGGTCAGCTTCTAGAAGATACTGCAGCTTCTCTTTTGGTCTCTCTGTGTCTGTCTTTGTCTCTGTGTTTCTTTTTTTTTTTAATTTTTTTTCAACGTTTTTTATTTATTTTTGGGACAGAGAGAGAGACAGAGCATGAACGGGGGAGGGGCAGAGAGAGAGGGAGACACAGAATCAGAAACAGGCTCCAGGCTCTGAGCCATCGGCCCAGAGCCTGACGCGGGGCTCGAACTCACGGACCGCGAGATCGTGACCTGGCTGAAGTCGGACGCTTAACCGACTGCGCCACCCAGGCGCCCCTTTGTCTCTGTGTTTCTATCAGATCATTTGCTCTGGGGAAAGCTAGCTGCCATGTCGTGAGGAACTATCTGGAGAGACCCATGTAGCAAAGAATTAGGCCTGGCAAGAGCCAACATTAACTTGCTGGTCCATGTGTATGAGCCACCTTGGAAACAGGTCCTCCAGTCCATCTCGTACCTGGACTGAAACCCTATGAGAGACGTTGAGCCAGACCATCCAGCTAAGTCTGTCCTTAGCTCTGTGAGACAGTGTTTGTTATTTTCAGCTGCTAAGTTTGGGTGGTAATTTATTACACAGCAGTTGATAACTAATACAGAGGCCAGTGGAAACCCAAGGCTACTGTATCAGGTAATTTTGCATGGGTAGGTCAACTTGGTTTTAGACACCAAGGAAGTATTTAAGAAGCACTGTATGGGCTTTAAATCTGATACATGTGGGTGCCAATTCAGGCTGTGTTTGTGGAAAAACAGAAGTAGAGGGTCCTATATAAAATGTCTGCAGGGGTGCCTGGGTGGCTCAGTTGGTTATAAGCATCCAACTTTGACTCCGGGCATGATCTCACAGCTTGTGAGTTTAAGCCCTGCATCGGGCCCTGTACTGAAGCTCAGAGCCTGGAGCCTGCTTCAGATTCTGTGTCTCCCTGTCTCTCTGCCCCTCCCCTGCTCATGCTCTCTCTCTCTCTCTCTCTCTCAAAAATAAACATTAAAAAATAACAAATTAAAAAAATAAAATGTCTGCAAAGGAGGTGTCTTATGGGAGTAGGGTTCTTAGGTCACCATGACAAGTAATTTTTGATTACCATTTGTCCAATATGAAGACAAGTTTTGCTCAGGATACTGGGTTTATTTTGTGCAGTTTTGTTTCAGGGCCTGCCCTAAATTTTCTTCTTCTTTTTCCCCCCTTTCTTCTTCCTGAAATGGCTAGCGCTAAGTAATAACAGTTCAGTTTCCCTGTGATGACAACTATCGAGAGTCTATTTTCCCCTTTCATATTGACTTTGGTGCTGATTTTAACCAGATTTTACTGTAGTAGAAACGTTCTGGGGATGAAGGAGCATCAGAGTGATTTGCCTCAGACCTTTGTCCCCCACTTCCTGCCCCCCAAGTCTGTAAACACTCCTTTCTCCGAAAGCCAGCTCTGCACTACTTCTCTCCCTCGTCCTCCACCACCACCATTATCACCACACAGCTATTATCTATTGAGTGCTTACCACATGCCCATCCTGTGTTATGCAGGTGTTACATGCGTTATTGAATCTGTGCTGGAGACTATGACTTGCCTTTGCAATTTTGTTAGCCCGGGTCCTTCAAGAAGCAGACACCAGAATGGGATTAATTGTGCAAGGGTTTTACTAGGGAGAAATGCCTGTTTCAAAGGAATTAGGAAGAGAGCTAGAGAAGTCCAGGAGGACCATCAGACCCCAAGTGAAGGGGAGCGGAAGATACAGTTGGGTAAGTGTCCCAGAATGTCCTATATTTTAAGGAAAATACAGTCTAACAAAGGTTGGGCAAAGCTATCAGAGAGTCCTTGAGCCAAAGCCAATCAACAAAGGAGTCCTTTGTCTCTCGAACTGACTTTGTACCCAACCAAACTCAGTCATTGATGGCGGGCGTGCAGCCAATGAATTTCAAAGCACAGCAGCTGGCATCCTCAGCTCTGTGCAGTAGGAAGTCTGTGGAAGCACATTTCTGTGGCTGCCACACCAATGTTTGTTCTCCTAAGTAATAGAAACTTGATTTATTTGGGTGGCAAAGACCTGATGCTGAACTAAAACATTTCAGTTCCCTGCCTTCCTTGCAACTAGTTGTGACTCTATGATTATATATATATGTCTTCTGGTCATGCAATATATGCAGAAATATTATGAGGACCTACCAGTAATGCTCCTTAAGGGGATCTGACTCAGCTGGGAGGTGCATCCCTTCTTTCCTTCTCTCTGCCAGGACTAAAGACAAAATGGCTGTAACCTCAGCAGCCATTTTGCACCAAGAGGCAGTTTATTAATAATGAATGGGCAAACAGACATATAGTAAGGGTCTTATCTGAAGCGGGCTCTGCACTGACAGCAGTGAACCTTAAGGTTCACTTAAGCAGTGAGGCTTAAACTCACAAATCATGAGGTCATGACCCGAGCCAAAGTAAGACACTCAACTGACTGAGCCACTCAGGTGCCCCTGAGAGAAAAACCTTCTGTTCAAGCTATTGCTACTTTGCGTTATAAGCAGGGAAATCTGGGGCACCTGGGTGGCTCAGTCGGTTAAGCGTCCGACTTCGGCTCAGGTCATGATCTCACAGCTTGTGAGTTCAAGCCCCACGTCGGGCTCTGTGCTGACAGCTCAGAGCCTGGAGCCTCTTCAGATTCTGTGTCTTTCCCTCTCTCTCTGCCCCTCCCCTGCTCACACTCTGTCTCTCTCTGTCTCTCAAAAATAAATAAACATTAAAAAAAAAGAAATTAATAAAAAAAATAAGCGGGGAAATCTAATCCTAATCAGTATAGTGTCTAATCTTCACCATGGCTCTACCAAGCAGGTATATCTGTGCCCATTTTACAGATGAGGGAAATGAAGCTTAAAATGATTAAGTGTTAGACCCTAAATTGGAGCCCAGGGTAGTGCTTAGGATACTTTCAGCTGTGAATAACGGCAGGCCATCGTTGTCCTCAGGAAAGAGTGTGAATCCCAGTGTGGGTGGAGACCACCAACAGGCAGCTCAAACAGTGAGGAGTTCAGTGCTTCCTATAAGAAGACTTCTGTGAGCATAAGAGTCGTTTGGGGAGCTTCGTAGAAGTACAGGTTCTGGCCTTTACGTTCATGGATTTGGAGTGAGTAGATCTTTTATGGAACCTGGGGATTTGCCCTTTTCAGACACTCCCCAGGTGATCCTGATGCCTGTGCTTCCTACAGTCCAGCTTGTGGGACCCTGGCTTCACCATGAGGAGCACGCTGTTGGTGTAGAACGAGCCTCGGTTTGAATTCTGATGCTGCCATGTGTTGGCTAGATGACCTATAGCAGGCTACATAAGCTGTGTGTCATTGGTTTCATTGTTTGGGAATTGAAGAAAATAGTAAGGCCTGCTTCACAGAGTTGTTGTGAGGATTACATGAAATAATTTATGTAAAGCTCTTAGTTTTGCATGAATAAGTTTTCAGTAAATGGTGGCTGTTGTTACTATCGTAGCTCATGCATACATCTTACAAAGAGTATGGACATAGAGTTCTGTTACCATGGGTAAGTTATACCAATCCCCAGGGAACCAAGATTCAGCAGCGGCTGGTACTGTACCTGGGACTCCCCCTTTCTCTAACTACATCTGGCCTTGGCAGTGACTGACCTGCCTGTGCATGAAGAAGTTGAGCAAAGGTCTTCTAGGACGTGCTCTTGTGCTCCCCCCAACTTCCCCCTCCCCCCGCTCCAAGAATCTGCCCAAGAATCATCTACACTCGGGGCGCCTGGGTGGCGCAGTCGGTTAAGCCTCCGACTTCAGCCAGGTCACGATCTCGCGGTCCATGAGTTCGAGCCCCGTGTCGGGCTCTGGGCTGATGGCTCAGAGCCTGGAGCCTGTTTCCGATTCTGTGTCTCCCTCTCTCTCTGCCCCTCCCCCGTTCATGCTCTGTCTCTCTCTGTCCCAAAAATAAATAAAAAACATTGAAAAAAAAATTTAAAAAAAAAGAATCATCTACACTCAATGGTGCCATTTTCTTCCTCTTGCTTCCTCCTCTGCCCACCACAGCCTAGATGCTGCTGGCGTCACTGCTTTGCTGATGTGACTCTCAGCAAGGTCTCCAGTGGCTTCTGTGTTGCCAAATCCAATGGATATTTTAAAGCCCTCATCTCATTTGAGTGCTCTTCTGCACGTGCTGCCATCAGGTACTTGTTTCTTCCTGGAGCTTTGTTTTCTTGGCATCTGGGACTCTCCTGATCTATTTCTCCTTCAATTTCTTTGTCGGTTCCTCTAGCCTCTGCTGAACCCATGCCTCAGTCCTTGTCTTACACATTCTACCCTCTGCCCTTTTAATCCTTCCTTTGCCTCTAATTCTTTTCGTGGTTCCTTTTCTTTCTCTTATTAGAGCACACAGTCATTTAACTCTTCTAAGTTCCAGGTGAATCATCTCCCTTCATAGGACATCCTGGTCTAACGCAACCTTTTCCTTCCTTCCTCCATGGGATGGCTACTACAATCAGGCCCAGACAGTGTGCTTCAGACTCTCCTTCCCATGTCTTCTTAAAAGGCCTAGTAACATCCACGAAATGGAAAATGAGACCCAGATTTCTTGCAAATCAGACCCCGGGTTGGGGGGACTTTGAGATACCCTTAATTGTTCCAACTTAACACTGGTATTGGAGACAGAGTCACTCTGCAGGCTGAGTATATATCCATTCATCCCCTTAGCTCAGACTCTGAGGTCTTCTGTCCAGGTCATTGCTCCTTTCAGAGGAATTGGACCCATTCCTACTTCTACCATTGACTTGTTTGACTTTGGACCTAGCTTTTACCTTTCTGGTTTCAGTTTTTCCCATCAGTGAAAGGCAAGAGTTGGACTAGTTATCTCTGAGTTCCATTCTAACCACTAGCACCATCACGATCCACTTTTTCTCCTTGATTTCAACCTTGGGAATCTGTAACAGAAAAGCTCTTTCAAGTGCATAAAGATGTATGCATACAAGAATACTTACTTGTAATAACCTAAGTGCCCAGCAAGAAGGGATTGGTTAAATAACTTATGGTGTACACACTCACTGATGGTGTTGCTCAAAGTAAACATTCTGTTTCTTATTGGTCTACTAGGAGATAAGGAGCTTGAGCTAGAATGTAAATCAAATCAGTGACTATCAAGAACAACAAATATATATATATAAATATACATACACACATATTATATTTATATAATTACATATACATAATTAGATATATAATTAATATACATATACATAAATATATATAAATATATATATACAAAAATATGTGTGTATATATATATATATATATATATTTGTATGAATGGTTTGCATTCTTGTACGAGCTCTCCCTTATCTTTTCTCAGGCGTGAACACATACTTCCTAGACTAGCACAGGTACACAGACCGCACTTTGAATAGTGTTGGGGAGAACAAAAAATTCCCTCAATTCTTCTAAGTTCTTTGGCTGGTCTAATAATTAAACTGGCATAGGACAGACTAACAGGAGAAAAATGAACAAAAATTTAATAACATGTACACCTCCTGTTATTCATCAGGAAAAACAGTAATTTGCTGAAATACCTAAAGCCATCATCTTAAATACCATCTTCATTTAAAGACAAAAGAGGATGTTGGGGATGGGGAGTCAGATATGGCAGGTCACCAAGAAAAACAGAGTGGACAAGGGTAGAGTTGTTATACAGATTTAAGTCCATGCCTTCTCCATTGATAATAGTGATTTAGAGTGATCCCCAACTTCCTGGTACATCAAAGGCGACACCCTTAGAAAGGGAGATTTCCCTTATACACGTGTATGTCTCTTACAAAAGGGTAACTTTGACTCTATTTCAGAGCTTCTCTTGTGTCTGCAGTTTCCTTAAAAATAACCAGTTTAAGGGGTGCCTGGGTGGCTCACTCTGTTAAGTGTCTAATTCTTGACTTCAGTTCGGGTCATGATCTCACAGTTTGTGAGACTGAGCCCTGCGTCCAGCTTGGCTCTCACAGTGCGGAGCCAGCTTGGGAGTCTCTCTCTGCCCCTACCCTGCTCATGCTCTTGCACCATCTCTCTCTCTAAAAATAAACAAAAATAAAACTTAAAAAAATAACCAGCTTAAAATAATCAGGATGCCAAAGAGGCATACCTTGGGGTGGCAAAATTTTCTCCCTTTCAGCAGCATTGTTCAACCTTCACAAAAATGAGGTAACTCTACTTCTGCAGATGTAGAAAGATGTCTAAGATGCATTATTAAAAAAGTATGGGGGCGCCTGGGTGACTCAGTCAGTTAAGTGTCCAACTTCGGCTCAGGTCATGATCTCACAATTCGTGGGTTTGAGCCCCACGTCGGGCTCTGTGCTGACAGCTCAGAGCCTGGAGCCTGCTTCAGGTTCTGTGTCTCCCTTTCTCTCTGCCCCTCCCCTATTTGAGCTCTGTCTCTTTCTCAAAAATAAATAAACGTTAAAAAAAATTTTTTTTTTAAATAAAAGGAAGAAATATGCTACAGAATAGTATGTTGTTTTCAAAAACAGGGACCTATACAAAAAAGGATACATAAGTGCACAGATATGCTGATAGATGTATAAAACATTTCTGGAACAAGTTTTTTGCTTTTAACTTTTTTAAAAATGTGTATTTATTTTTGAAAGTGAGAGTATGGGCAGGGGAGGGGCAGAGGGGGCAGACAGAGGATCCAAAGCAGGCTCCATGCCTGATGTGGGGCTTGAACTCGTGAACCGTGAGACCATGACCTGAGCCAAATGTTGGGACACTCAACTGACTGAGCCACCCAGGTGCCTCTCTGGAACAAGTCTTAAGAAATTAACAGCACTTCTGGAGACTGGAGCTGGGATTCTGGGATGAAAATTTTCTTTTTTTTTTTTTTTAATGTTTATTTATTTTGAAAGAGAGAGAGAGCATGCACGAGCAGGGGAGAGACAGAGAGAGAGAGGGAGAGAGAGAATCCCAAGCAGGCTCCATGCCATCAGTGCAGAGCCCGATGTGGGGCCTGATCCCATGAACTACAGGATCATGACCTGAGCTGAAATCAAGAGTTGGGTATCCAACCAACTGAGATGCCCAGGTGCCCCCCCCAATTTCTTTTCTGGTGTATATCCAAACTGCTATTCAGTGGGTCTTCCCTAGTACAGTGTCTAGAATCTGTTCTGACTGGTCTGTGCCCTTCTTGACAGAGTTGTTAAACATGTTTTTGTTGTTGTTGTTGTTTAAGTAAACTCTACACCCATTGTGGGGCTCGACCCTGAAATCAAGAGACACATGGTCCACTGACTGAGCCATTCAGACATCTCAGTTGTTAAACATTTTGGTTTTTTTTTTTTTTATGTTTACTTCTGACAGAGAGAGGGAGAAAGAGAGAGAGAGAGAGACAGACAGACAGACAGAGATTGAGAGAGAGAGCATGAGCTGGGGAGGGGTGAAGAGAGAGGGAGACACAGAATCTGAAGCAGGCTCCAGGCTCTGGGCTGTCAGCACAGAGCCTGACGAGGGGCTCAAACTCATGAACCGTGAGATCACGACCTGAGCCAAAGTCAGACGCTTAACCGACTGAGCCACCCAGGCGCCCCTAAACATTTTGAATGTGATTCCTGCTGTACCCTTTTACTGTTTTTTTTTTTAAACTGATGTTCATGTATCACTTTCATATTTTTAAAACAAACTAGTTACAGTGCAAATATGGATGCTTCTAGAGCCTCTATTTGCTGGATAACAAGCCTCCCTTTTTTTCACTTTTTATGCACATTCCCTCTGTTCTCACAAGCTATATGAATGAGGCAGTTCTCTCTGTCCTGTGCCTTGGAGCTCTTCTCCTGCAGATACATTCACAGTAAGTCATTGTGGTTCACAGCCTAGTGATGAAGAAGGCCCAGGGGCCAGAGGACTGATTACAGTTCTAATTTACAATTATACAGTGATTTTTCACACTGCTCATGAAATTCTTACTTCCTCCTGTTTGAGTTGGATAGTTAGAAGGATCCGATTTGATTGAAGCAGTATAGGCTGTGATTATCCTAAGAATTTGGCATATTAAATTGAGCAGGGGAGTTCTGCGCAACAAATGTAAATTATTTCCTCACTCCCATACAACTGTGTATTTACTGTTTGCAGCTGACCCTGTGCAGAAAAGTGAAATGACTTCTCTTAATGCCTTTGAAATGGGAACTGTTGAGACTTCTAAGTGGCCTCTTTAAACTCAAGATGCAAACAGATTGTGCTGCTGTAGGAGACTGAGTGGAGCGGAGACAATGTCCCTGGAGTCTGATAGTTTTTGATTCAAATGCTCTAGGCCTATTTGCTGTGGTTCTTGATAGAAAAAAAAAAAAGATTTGTTTTTAAGTATATTTTGTTTTATTTCTATGTTAAAAAGAATGTGGCTGGCCCTTGTCCCTGATCCCTAGGGATAACCTCTAAAATCCTTAGAATTTCCTGAGGAATAAGAGAGTCTTTGTTATCCATGGGCCCTGAGAATTTATACTGATGAAATGACTTAGTCTGGGGATGGGCCAAGCCAGAAAGACCAATGCTGTGATTAGAGAGTTGGAGCTTTGAGTCATCTGATATCGGCTTGACTACTAGGGAGGAGGGGAGAGGTGTAGATATGTAATGAAACCTCAATAAAACTCTGGACATTCAAGTTTGGGTGAACCTCCCTGGTTGGCAATACTCTGTGTATTGTCACACCTCTGTGTGTGAGAGGGTAACAGCTCCTGACTCCAGGGGGAGAGAAGAATGGGACCCTCCCAGAGCCCCCTTCGCCTGTATGTTTCATCTTTTTTGACTGGTTCTGATTTGCATCCTTTTGCTATATAAAACAACTTATAAGTATATCACTTTCCCGAGTTCTGTGGGATGTTCTAGTGAGTTACCAAATCCGAGTTGGTAGTGGGAGGTCCCTAATTTGTAGCCAGCTGGTCAGATGTGAGGGTGGCCTGAGGACCCCCAAACTCATGGCCAGTGTCTGAAGTGAAGGCAGTCTTATGAAGTGCTGTATCCTTGTAAACTCTGGCCCAACTCTGGGTCGTTGGCCTCAGAAGCCATTGCAAGTTCCCTATTTATTTGAAGACATATAAAAATTAAAATTTGTAAGAGTAATGAGTATTTACAGTAAATGAGTATTTACAAATACTCATAAAACCTTCACTTAGACTCCCCATTTGTTAATATATTCCACATAATATCCCTAAACACTATGTGGCATATACTTCCTGAGAACCAGGATATTTTCCCACATAACCCCACACCTAAGAAACTTAGCGTTGATATGATAAATATTCTCTAATATACCATATTTATTTCCCTACTGTCCTCCAAATATCTTGTGATTCTTTTTCTTTATACTTCTGATCTAGTCAATGATACATATTACATTTAATTGTCATTTTTCCCTCCTCCTTTAATCTAGATCCTGGATTTATTTTATTTTTTGCTTTTCATGACATTGATACTTTGGAAGGTGCCCCAGGCTACTTGTCTTGTATATTATCCTATGATCTGGATTTGTCTGATTGTTTCCTCACAATTCACTTCAGAATATATATCCTTGGCAAGAATACAAACTGATGCAGGCTGGCTGAGTCTGAGGACCCAGAGGGAGTCCTGCAGGATGAGCCAAGAGGGTCCTTGGCTTTGCAGAGGATAGAAATCAAACAGCCGAGAGGAAGTGAGAGAAGAGTTTATTGAAGATACAGAGATAGAGCAGATACAGACAAAGCATCTGAGAGACTCAGAAGGATAGAAAAGTGAATCTCCTCTTTGCTTGGGGTCTGGGGTTTTTACTGAGGATGGTGGTCTGATATACATGTCCTCTCGGGCATCTTGGAACTGGTTAAAACAAAGACATGTGCTCAGATAGATGTCCTTCATAAGTCACTTATGCCCTGTAACCAGGGATCTTGGCCTAAGGGTGTCTGGAGTCAGGTCATGGAAAACGTTCATGACAACTCTGCCCAGTCACACCTAAGATGTTATCTATTATGCAGGAAGGCTCCAAAGAAATCATTAACTCCTTAACCTTTACAAGGAGGACATACATCATCAGTACCATAAGGCACATGTAAGGTGGGGGCGCAGATCCTGATAAGCATAGAAGCAGGAAAAGGTGCAAAAAGTAGTCCCTTCAGTTTCCCTGTCTCAACTACACAGATGATGTGCTGATCAAAGGTTTGGTTGGAAAAGGGACAAAGTACATCAGCAGTGCGGTACAGATAGGCTGCATGTGGCATGAGGAAGAACTGCGTACGCCCAGGGTGGAGGGGATTTCAGAGCAGGAATGTTGGGATTTGCCTGAAGCTTCTTGTCTTCTCACTCTCTGACAAGACCTCATCTTAACCCATCCCAAGGCGTGGAGGGCTCTCACCTGTCCATCTCCAGGGCAGACTGCTTCCCCAAACCCAGTCCTTGTTTTCTTCTCAAGACTGTCTCTAAGGTTCCTCATACCCAGCATGTCCAACACTGAACCTTGAGTCTGTACACCAGCCCCTTGCCTGGTGTGGTTCTCCTCTGGTCTCACCATCTCCGTGAACGACAGCACCCCCTTCCGTTACGTGAGCTAGAAACCCAGGCATCATCCATGACGCTTGCGGCTCTTTCCCCTCCTGTATCCAGTCCAGTGGCAACTCCTGCTGTTTTGACCACCTAAATTCCCGTCGATCCATCCATTGTCTCTGTCTTCTGAGCCACCACCTTAGTCCCCGCCCCCTTACTCCACGCCTCCTTAGTCCACGCCCCCTTACTCCACGCCTTCTTAGTTCACGCCCCCTTGCTCCACACCCCTCAGTCCATGCCCCTTTGTTAATTCCCCTTTAGTCCACGCCCCTTTGGTCTATGCGCCCTTAGTCCCACAGCCCCCTAACCGCTCTTCAGGTTTACACACAGGCTCCCTTCTGAATCTGCTCTCCACAGAGCAGCCCAATTATCTTCTTAAAATGCAAATTTTCTGATGGCATTAACCCCCCCCCCCCCCCCCGCCTTCTTAGAATCCTTCAAAGTGTTAAAGAAAATTTCAACTGAGAGAATTCGAAGATGTAATTGGCTTTATTAAGCAATTCATGAATGGGCAGCATTCTTGCATCCAGCAAGTAGAGAGATGTTTCGAGGACTTGTGCAAAACGCAAGGGTTTCCTAGATAGGGTGGGTCACGGAGGTTATTGGCAAAAGGGAAGAAAAGATTGTTTCGGGTCAGGACATCTTTTTGGGGGGGAAGGGAATGGCAGAGTTGTTTATCATGCAGATCTCACTGGTACTGATCAGGAAATTTCAGATTGACAGCTAAAAGGTCACATTCCCAGAATTGGTTGAAACTGCAATTAAGTCTTGGTTTGCTGTTGGGGGGGGTGGGGTGGGGGGCCAATGAACCCATTTGGGGCTTGTTTCTTTTTTGAAACAAATAGATACCCGTTGCTCTTTCAACAAAGACTAAAATCTTTGCTAACCCCCCTGGCCTCCGTGTGCATTGTTTCCCGTGCTCTCTGCAGCCACACTGTCCCTTTTCAATCTCTTAAACCCCAAACAACTTCTCTCCTGCTCGCCCCCAGCCCCAGGTTCCCCAGAATGCATGCACGTGTGTTCTCACGTGTGTTCTTCCCTTCACATCTTTGCTCATTAGTCTTTTTCCCTGGGGGAGGCTCCCCTGTTACACAATCTCAGAGCACTGTATTTTTTCCCCCTCTTAGCCTGTATGACAGATTGTATTTCTGCAGCCCTTCAGTGTTTCTTTAGGATCTGTCTTCCCCACCGCCGAGCCCCGAAGGGCGATGCCCACATCGGACTTCTTGGTAGCCCCAGCATGTGGTGCACAGCGCCACCCTCAATAAACATCTGGGGGCGCACGACCTCGGCCTCCAGAGAATTCCAAAGGGTATGCGCGCTCATGCAAATGTGAGAGAATTCATTCCACGCTCTCTTACAGTCTTGGTAAGTTTGATAAAATATTATCTATTTTATCTGCTCAGTCTGACTTCAAAAGTCCATGGGGAAATTTTTATTTCAAAGCAGTTCCTATATTTAAACTTTGAAAAGGAAGAACGACCAGCATTTCTCCCATCTTCCCATTTCGTCTTGAGCCATCTAAGCTCGGAGGGTGGCCAAGGCAGCAAATGAAGTAAGAGGCCATTGATATGCAAATATGCCATTAAGATTGGAGGCCCCACCCCAGAACTCCATCTCAGTTCTTTCCAAGTCAAAGCCAATTTGCATTTAAAAAAATGAATCTCCCAAACTTGAAATTATTCTCCAAAGCTAAAATGCATAGAAATTAAACTATGGAAAATACTGAGGTTTCCATATGACACATTGCTGTTTTTTGGAGAGAGAAAGCTGGCTGTCCTTCAACACCTAGGTTCTGTTTTGCTTGTGAAGGGCTGCTGGGTTAAGGATGGACCCTCTTGACCTTGGACTGCCCGGTGTTTCCCTGAAGCATGGATACACCAAGTAGTTAAGGTAGATGCTTCTGGAGACATTGCTACCATTTTCAAGTTATGAAAACTGAGACTCAGAAGGATCAGTTGATGTGGTCAAGATTCAAACCCTCGTTTTCAGATTCCACGTACAGAGCTCCTTTCTCAACACTTTTAAAACGGTTAAATCCCCCAAAGTGCTGTGATTCCCTTTAGTGATTCTCTTTAGAGCAGAGACCAGACCTGCCAATGCTGCTCGTGCCCACTCAGCCCAACAGATTTCACAGGAGCTTTGGCATGTATTTCTAATCTCACAGAAAAGAAGCAAAGCAAATTCCTTCCAGGTAATAGCATGAGGGTGGGGAGCCCTTCATCTGTCCTGCTGCCTAAACCTGGTTTCACACAAAAGCCCCAAGGGGCTGTAAAATCACTCTGTGGCTGGATGCCAGGGTCAGAATTGATGATTTGAGAGGCAGAGGAGCAGAGCTGCTGTGTGATTTCAGTGGCTGATGGAGCCCAGAGCCCAGCTCCCTACAAACCTAATCCCTGGTTGTCAGCGCTTTCCCCCCACCGCTGATGGGTGATGGGCCAGGGGCTCCCTCACCTGTTGTCAGCTCCCATCTCTGCTTTGAGCCTGAAGCCATGTCACTCTGGGGACTAGAATGTTTTCTCTTAGGGCACTTGGGTGACTCAGTTGGTTAAGTGTCCGACTTTGGCTCAGGTCATGATCTCATGGTTCATGAGTTTGAGCCCCGAGTTGGGCTCTGTGCTGATAGCTCGGAGCCTGGAGCCTGCTTCGGATTGTGTGTCTTCCTCTCTCTCTGCCCCTCCCCTGCTCACGCTTTGTCTCTTTCTCTCTCTCAAAAATAAATAAGCATAAAAAACCAAAGTATGTTCTCTGATTCAAATGATTCCTGTCTTCTCTGTAACAGGGTCATGGTAGGAGCAATGTAGTGGGTGGGCTTGCAAACTCAGCTGTGCACCAGCTCTGGGGTCTTTAGCAAATGACTTCTCTGGCCCTCAGTTTCCCTATCTGTAATAACAGACCCTATCTCATAAGTTCCCATGAGAATCAAATGAGATACTGTAATGGGAACACTTAGCTTGGTGTCTGGTGTCACAGATGAACAAAGCTGGACACTGGTTAAAAGTGGAAAGGACCGATGTAAGCAGCAACATACTATTACAAAAGGGAAGGGTCCAGTGTGACCTGAACTCAACTTTGATTTGTGCAGAGGTGACCGGGTGTTTTAAACGGAGAATGAAGGGTTAGGGAGGGGGGTGAGCAGGGGCTCAGTACCGTCAGGGCAGTGAAAATTTACCAAAAAGCGGGAGGGGGTTTGGTCCATGTGAAACCCATCTGGGTTTGTTCCTCCTCTCCCACCCAGGCTGGAGACCTGAGCCCTGTCCTCAGCTGTCCTCCGGAAGAAACGGTCAGTTCTTTTGGAAGCCTTGCATTTTCTCAGGCAGGCAATTTAAGGGGAGGCTAGAGTCACCTTCGGGATGCAGCCTTGAGTATGTTAGTGTTTGTTCAAGTCTTTTTTATTTATTTATTTATTTATTTATTTATTTATTTATTTATTTATATTTAATTTTGAGAGACAGAGCGTGAGCGGGGGAGAAGCAGAGAGAAAGGGAGACACAGAATCAAAAGCAGGCTCCAGGCTCGGAGGTGTCAGCACAGGGCCAGACACGGGGCTTGAACCCACCAGCTATGAGATCATGACCTGAGCTAAAGTTGGCTGCAAAACCGACTGAGCCACCCAAATGCCCCCAAGTCTTTTTTTTTAATGTTTATTTATTTTTGAGAGAGAGAGAGAGAGAGCACTCAAACGGGGGGCGGGGGCGGGGGCGGGACAGATTCGAAGCAGGCTCTGTGCTGACAGCAACGAGCCAGGTGCAGGGCTCAAATTCAGGGACCCCAAGATTATGACCTGAGCCAAAGTTGGATGCTCAACCAACTAAGCCACCCAGGCACCCCTCCCAGCTTCCATCTTTACCTGGCTTTCTCCCCTGACTCTGAGCCTCCTGTGAGCCTCTTACTAGGCTCTGTTGTGATTACACTGGGCCCACCCAGATAACCCCGAATGATCTCCCCATCTCAAGAGCTTTCACTTACTCATATGTGGAAAGTTCCTTTTGCCCTGTGAAGTAACATCCATAGGTTCCAGAGTTTAGGATGTGGACATATTTGGGGGCCCTTATTCAGCCTACTGCACTAACCGTCTCCCTGGTGGGTCCTGCCAGGCTGACAGGGTGGCCACACTGGGAAGAAATGTTCTCATCCAGCCTCCCCTCCTTGTGCCAGTGCCACGTGGTGGAGTGCACAGCAGCAGTGATGGCAGTCAACATAGACTACAAATCTGGAGTCTGGGCCACTGGTTGAAGGACAGGTGTTTCCCTGAGAGCCACCTGTTGGGGTGCAGCCGTAGGGCTCCATCTGCTGGAGTCACCTTGCCACATTCCCGGCACCTTTAGTTGAACCTCACACCTTTTCTTGAGAGGCAGCTAGGGCTATGTGGGCGTGCAGACATGTTCAGGTGGAACTGTTACTTCTGCGGAAGACTGACAGTAGGAACTTGGTCTCATGCTCCTTAGAGAAATGGGAAGAAGGCAAGGAAGCAGGAGACAGGCCTTTCAAGGGAGCCAATGGCAGGGGCCCTGAAATGTCACATGAGCCAAAAGAAATCAATACTAATCCATTACAGGGGCCCCTGGGTGGCTCAGTCGGTTAAGCATCAACTCTTGATTTCGGCTCAGGTCCTGATTTCATGGTTGGTTCATGAGATGGAGTCCTGAGGCGGGCTCTGTGCTGACAGCAGGGAGCCTGCTTGGGATTCTCTCTCTGCCCCTCCCTCTCCCTCTCTCTTTCTCTCTCTGAAAATAAATAAGTAAATATTAAAAAAAAGTACTAATCCATTACAATAACACCATCAACAACAATACTGAACACTCTTGGCACTGAGTGATAAGCACTTTATTTACATTATTACTTATTTAATTGAAAATGATAAACATAAAATTGAAACAGTACAAGAAGATATGCCATAAAATATAAGTCCCCCTCCCACCTATTTCCCTCCTTAGAAGCAAACATTGCTTCTTGTATATTCTTCTAGAATTTTTACATCCATGAACCACCATACATGGGCATGTCCTTCAAATAAAAGATGGTTGCATCTCATACATTTTGTATTGCTCCTTTGCCTTTTGCATGTTGCAATATATCTTGGCCATTTTTCCATTTTGGCCCAAATAGATTTATTTTATGTATTTATGTTTAGAGCTACACAGCATTCCATTTTATGGATGTGTCATAATTTCTTAAACCACTGTCCTTTTGAGGGATGTTTATGTTGTTCCCAGTCCTTTGTTCTTACAGAAAACAGGGCAGTGAAAATCTTTCTATGTATGTTTTTGTACACAAGTGTGAGTTTATCTGTAGAATAAATTCCTAAAAGTAAAATTGCTAGGTCTTATCTCTTTAGTCCTCACACAGCAACCCTGGGAAGCACGTGCTCTTATTATTTCCATTTAATATACAGGGAATCAGAGATACAGAGAGGCTAGGTAACTCGTCCAATAAATTACTAGCGGACACTGAATTAAAACTAATTCTGTTGAGCACTGTAGAGACTACAAAAGACTTCTACGCACTCTAGATGACGTCTCCTCCTTCTCCTTCTTCCCCTTCTTCTTGTTCTCCTCCTTCTCATTCTTATTCTTCTTCAGGGAGACTCTACACCAAATGTTGCGCTTGAACTCACAACCTTGAGGTCAGGAGTTGCACGCTGTACTGACTGAGCCAGCCGTGTGCCCCTTGACCTGTTATTAGAAAGGGTTCCTTTTATTTATTTACTTTTTTTATGCTCAGGATCATATGAGAATCTGCATCTATAGCTGTGTTAATCATGGTAGGATAGGCTATGCTGCTGTAACAAATCAGTCCTCAGATCTGAGTATTTTAATAAGAGAAAAAATAATTTTTTGCTCTTGCAGAGTCTTATGGAACCTGCGGATGCGCTCCTCCATCTGGTGATTGAGGGATCCAGGCTCTCTGAGATGCTCCAACACATGATTGTCAGCTTCCCTCAGCAGGGAAAGAAACTAAGAGGTAGCAGGAGGCACACTAGCTCTTATATATAGGTTTCAAAGTGACACGGGTCACATTTGTTCACGTTCCATTTACTGAAACCAGTCATGTGGCCCTAACTTAACTGCAAAGGAGAGTGAGAAATAGTCTTCCCTTGTGTCCAGGAAGAAGAAAGGGTATGGTGAGCATTAATTCAGTCACATATGTACATATCCCTACCCAACTCGAGTAGGGAAATAGGGAATTTTAGGGAGCTTTGCTGTACAATGTGTGTAAAACTCCCATCTCCATTTCTCTAAGGAAATTTCAGGAAAGACTCCTTTGTCTTTCAGTGCCTTGGGAATTAGAACCATACTTTTTTCTGGTGTGATACTGGTCTGAGACTGGAAAAAATGGCCCAGAATCATTTGAGTTTCATTAATAACATTAAAAATATCAATGTATTCAATGATTTACTTAAGTTAGAGCAGACTCAAGATTATTCCTATCATGTCTTTCTCACTCACTTGATCCCACTGTGCTTTTGTAAGAGGGAGACAAAGCAGGCGGAGTAACTCCAGGAATCCTGGCTTACTTTGTGAATAATTCATTTCCATCTTATTTTTGCTACAATCACAGTAAATGAGTTGTTTACAGGCTCTTACTCAATAGCTATGAAAGTTACAAATTATTTTAGTATTTTAGTTCTCCAAAAATTTTTTGTTGTTACCATTTCAAGGCCCAGCCTTGGGAGCAGGTGGGGAATGTGCATGTCTCTAATCTTACACGTCGTCATGGCGGCAAGGGCAATGTAAATGGTCCCCAGGAAGTTGAGAATCTGGTTCTAGGAGGCCCCAAGCTGAGGGATGCAGTTTCTTCCAGTTGTGTTTGGCTGTCTGGATGGATGAGTGGAGAACGATGATAGTTGAACTCACTGAAGGTTGGGGTTCTCTTGGGTAGAAGAACAAAGAGGTAGATGTTGAAGTGTTAGCAAGAGTGCAGGAAGGGATGCTTTAAGCGGTTCAGGCTGAAGAGGGAAGAAGATGAAGAGGTAATTTTATAAAAAAGGTAGGAGTCCTGGTGCCAAGGTGTATCAGTGAGGACAAAGAAAAGGTATCATGGGGTTAAGGAATGGAATGAGATAGGAACATGGGCAAATATCATCAAATAAGTCAAGGAGAACATGTAAGGTTTGATGGGTCTTCTATAAGAATGTTGAATTCTCCCAAGATTCTGGCAGGAGCACTAAAGATAACCCAACAGTAGAGGCATGAGGCTCAAAGCAGAGAGGGTATTTTTATTACTGTTTATGTACTTATTTTGAGAGAGAGAGAGAGAGTGCACATGCACATGTATGTGAGAGTGTGTGTTGGGGAGGGGCAGAGAGAGGGGAGAGAGAGAGAATTCCAAGCAGGCTCAGCACTGTCAGCACAGAGCCTGGTGTGGGACTCAATCTCACAAACCTTGAGATCATGACTTGAGCCAAAATCAAGAGTTGGACGCTTAAACAACTGAGCTAGTCAGGTGCTCTGAAAGGGTGTTTTTCACATACGTGAAAATGTAGTGATCTGCTAAACTGTTCACAGTGGTTATTTTGATGGGGAGAGAGATACCAGTGGCTATTTATTTATACACTTCTGTATTAATTGGCTTGTCATAATGACCAGAATTGCTTTTGTAGTCTGAAAGCAAATCTACTAAAGTCAAGAAAAAACAAAAACAAAAACAAAAACTGAAGACAACTAGAAAAACTAAAAAAGAAAACGGGTGGTCTGGAAGAAGTGCTTGCCACATAGTAAGCGCTCTATAATTGTTAATTATCAACATTGCCACTATTATCTTGGTTAATGGCAACACCCTTTAGGCCAGCATGCTAGAACAGACTTGTGCTTTCTCCTGATTGAATTCCTGCAGCTGCCTTTGTCCGTTTCCCGAATGCCGTGCTGCTGATGGGTAACGAGACTCAACCCTACCGGCTCTGCCTCTCCATGCTTGCTTCATCGTGCTTCACACTGAGTTGTGTTCCCGCACCATGCAGTGATAAGATCCTGGTGCTTGGATTTGGTTTTGGGGAGAGAGAGAAGACCCTACTCAGGTCCCATAAACAGCTGTTCCACCTCTTCATTAGCAGACATTTATTGTCACCAGTAGATACCATTAGTTTTCTACCTTTCTAGCCTTTCACTGATTCTTCTCTGCTAACAGAGTCTTGATTTTGCTCAGGCAGCAATGTGCCCAGAGTCAGTCCCTCTTCCCTTTTGATGTGCCTCAGCTCTGGGGAATGAGATAAAGGGATGTCTGCTGGGCTTCTGGGAAACTACCTTTCTGGGAAGACAGAGCAGCCGTTTAGCTGTGAGTCTGCTTGGTTCTTGCTTTGTGACTTATCCTGTGAGGATGGTGAGGATGTGTTGACTTGTTGAAGCCATCCTAATGTCATGAGAGCAGATTGGAGGATGGCAGGGGGGAAGGATTCCAGGAGCCTTGGTTCTTGGTAACATTGAATTACCCCTCCTCCAATCCACTTCTGAACTTCTCAAGGAAACAATAAATGTTCTCATGGTTCAAGCCATTGTTGGTTGGGATTTCTGTTACCTGGAGCTGAGAACATTTCCTTGTGCTGGAGGCTGGGGGTTACAGCTGAATTGGATTCATCTCCTGCCCTCAAGGAGTTCACAGCCCAGTGGAGAATCACCTCTTTTTTTTTTTTTTATTTTGAGAGAGAGAGAGAGAGAGAGAGAGAGAGAACAAGCAGGGGAGGGGCAGAGAGAGAGGAAGAGAAGAATCCCAAGCAGGCTCTATGCAGTCAGCACAGACTCTGATGCGGGGCTCAAACTCAAGAACCAGGAGATCATGACCTGAGCCAAAACCAAGATGCTCAACTGCGCCACCCAGGTGCCCATCTGGGCCTGAGCAAAGTGCATGGACGGGGCTGAGCCAGACGGAGCATGGATGGAGTTGTGGTGATGCGGAAGGGTTGGGCACCTTGCCTATGGGACATTCGTGGGCTCACTCACCCTTATGTCCCATCATCTGTAGTCCCATCAGTCTCTCAGGACACAAGCTGTGATTGCCAGGAACTGGGTAGCTCTCTTTTTGAAGGCAGACGCATACTTTTCAGAGAAGCATTCAGATTACACTAGTGCTACAAATTAACACATTATTTTAGGCCATTTCTGGGCCATAATTTTATCCTCCCCTTAGCTATTTACTGCATGCAAATTTTCCACTCTATGCAAATCACTCACTTTATGCAAATCTTTTACCGTATGTTACCAAGCCTCAGCACCTGCGCCAGGCAGAATTGGATGATTCAGGCCTTGAAGCCTTAAAGTGCAAACACTTAACTCAAGTAATCTCTAGGGGGTGGGGAGATAGTTGAGCATTGGATGCTGGGGACAGCAGCCTTTGCAAACAGCCTGCTTCCCTTATAAGGGTGTGCTGAACTCTGCTGCCTTCCCCACCCCCTCTTCCTTAGTTACCTGCAAGCCCCTTCCAGGTGGTAATGACTATTTGGAGTAAATATTTTGATGTGAATGGAATGATTAAGTCCCGGCTGGCTCTGCACAGAACCTTAAGGCAATTAGGTTTTCCAATCAGTGCAGGCGAGTGCATCATTGTGCCCGGCTGGGCTCAGTGAGGCGCAACGGGGAGACTGTTTCTCTAAGGTAGGTCCCCGTGGGGGAGGGTGGGAAGCAGTGGCTGCCTAACCTTGGATGCACACTGCAATCACCTAGGGAGCTTGAAAAAATACTCATGCCTTGGTCCCATCCTCAAGTATTCTGATTGAATTGATCTAAGTTGTTATTATGCCTTAAGTTTGAGTATCTGTGGCCACATAATACAGGGCACAGGAAAGCCTCACCTAGGACACTGACTGTTGAGTTTCTCTTGTGTTCCTCGCTGCCCTCCAGTGGCCCCAGCATAGAGCATTACAACGTTGGCCTCTTCTGTGGGCACCACAGGAAAAACTCCAGAAACTCTTCTGTGTAACCTATAATTTATTCACTCCAACCCCTATGGAAGATAGTTTCATTTTAATGATGAGGAAATTGGCTCAGAAAAGTGGGAGTGCCTGGATAGCTCAGTGGGTTAAGCATCTGACTTTTGATTTTGGCTCAGGTCATGAGCTCACAGTCGTGGCCGTGAGAAATGAGCCCTGCATTGGGCTCTGCCCTGAACGTGGAGCCTGCTTGGGATTCTCTCTCTCTCCCTCTGTCTCTGCCCCTCCCCTGCTCACTCACACACTCTCTCTCAAAAAATAAATAAAATAAAATAAAATAAAATACATGAAAAAAAAAAAAAAAGAGAAAGAAAAGTGGCTCACCTAAGGTCTCCTAGCTAGAAAGTAGCAAACAGTCAGGATTCCTGCCTCTAATTGTACAGCCAGTCAGTCAGTCCTAAGATACTGCTCTTCCTAAGATTTGAACCCTGTGACAGCCACCTCACTTTTGGTCCTAGATTGGGGACTGTGCACATTTAAAATCCCACTTCTCAGGCTATTGCCCCTGACTCTCTGTAGATAGGAAATCTGGGGTTCCTCCTTCCATCCCTGGGGCCATCAGGAGGTCCAGCACAACCTGAGGGGCCAAGGGGACAGGAAAGAGCCTTCCCATCAGTTCTGTGAACCATCTCTGCAAAGAACAGAGCTGCCTGTCAGAGGAAGGTCCATGGCATCAAGTGGGCCTGTTATTGGGTGGGGGCTCTCTGAGTGGACGATTAACAAAGACAGCAGTGGAGGACAATGGATTTGGAACGCAACAGACCAGAGAGATCCAATCCAGGCTCTGCTCTTTGGTGCATGAACCTGGAGAAGTTTCTTTACTTCTTTGAGCTTCAGTTTCCTAATTTATATGACGAGGATTATGACCACATCTTCCTTTTGGGGTTGTGGTGAGGACAGCCCAAGATGATGGATGTAATGCCCCTGGAACAGTGCCTGGTGCATTGTAGGTGTTCACCTTACGTTATGTTCTTTCTCTTCCTCTTTCCCTTTTCCCTTGATTTCCTTTGGTACAGCTGACATAGATTGTAATTTTTAGAGAGCTTGTTACTATATAACAAACAGGATACAAAGGGCATAATCACAGAGATGCTGAAATGGGGACATTATTGATTTAATTCTTTAATGTTAAAAAAATTAAGCTTCTAAAAGAGCCTTTCAATCAAGCATATTGTGTGTTTCCGAAAACCTCAGCAGGATGAGCTTAGGGCCTGCTGTTCCATCCCACATCACAAATCTGCCTCTGCTGGGTTGTTCCTAGGACAGTAGTGAACGGGCAGCTCAGGAAATCCGCAGCTGGGCATTGCCACACACTCCGGAGGCCCCACAACTCTTTCCTCCTTGCCAGTCTTGCGGTGTGGCAGCCGAGCGTTCTGTGGCCATCTTGCTGGTGCCCCACTGTCCTATCAAAAGGCCTTTGCATGACTATTGGATCCAGGAATGAAGAAAGGAAGAAATGAGTGCTTCCCAGGTCTTGGAGCCAGAGGAGAGTTTCCTCACCTCCAGAGAGACTAGGGTCGTATGTGGCTTTCTGAGCACAGGGACTGGCAGGGCTTATAAGTTCTGTGTGGTCTGCAAAGGGCGGCTTCTCCCAGCCAGCCTGCGCTGGGGCCTTGTACATGGCAGCTGTTCTCAATCTTTGCCTCCTCCAGGTTCCTCTAGGCTGCAACCATTTCCCCGATCTTCTGGTCCTTAGTTTTAGGGGCCCCTGGTCCCCTACGTTCTCATTTTGGCTCCATACCTAGTTCTTTCAAGCTTCAGTCAGTTTCTTGAAGCTTGGCTTGGCCTCATTCTGTTTTTCTCCAGGACATGACTTCTCGCCTCTGTGCGAGCCACAGGTACCACTTCCTTCAGCAGCTCCTCACGCTTTGCCTTACCCCCGGCCACGGGGGTCAGTGTTCTCCAGCTTGGGAAGCTGGTTGATTTGGATTTCGGTTCTAATTCCAGCATTTACAAGGTACGTGCACGTAGGCATGCTGTTTTGTCTGTCTGAGCTTCGGTGAAAGAAACTGAATCTCAGAAAAGGAAAGCCATCACCTGTGTTGAGTGAGAGGCAGAATCCCAGACCCTAGAGCCAACACAGACTTCACGTTCCCTACATGAGGATCCATTTCTTTCTACCTTAAATTGGAATTTTTTTTCTTCCTCCCCTGACTCCCCACCTCTGCTTTCTCCTTCTTCAGACAAGGATGGGCCATTTCCAGGCATGGCTCTCAGCAAATGATGAAGTTTCTAGCAGTATGACCATGGGCAAGTTACGTATACTCTGGATTTCTGTTTCATCTTCTGTAAAATGAGGGATTCCGTGGGATCCACCTCATGCCATATAAGGTAACATTCGCAGGTTCTGGGGATGAGGATGTGGACATCTTTGTGGGGGCCACTATAGGAGGCCTTGGGTCCTGCATCCCTCTTCAGGTCTCTGCCATCCTTCCCCATCAGCTGGATGCCTGGCAGTCGACTCATCTCACCAAATCTCACTTGTATCTAGTTGAGTGGACAGAGGTCTTTTAGGGACCTGCTTCTGGCCCCCCTGGCCACCCAAATGGCCCAAGTGCCCCAAAGGCAGATATTTAAAAACTTTTTAATGTTTTCTTATTTATTTTTGAGACAGAGAGAGAGAGAGAGAGAGAGAGAGACAGAGGGCAAGTAGGAGAGGGGCAGAGAAAGAGGGAGACACAGAATCCAAAGCAGGCTCCAGCCTCTGAGCTGTCCGTGCAGAGCCTGACGCGGGGCTCAAACTCACAGACCGCGAGATCACGACCTGAGCCCAAGTCAGACGCTTAACCAACTGAACCACCCAGGCGCCCCCCCCCCAAAGGCAGATCTTTAAATGACATTCTTCAGGTGCCTAGAAAACACACGCCTCACTCTGACTTAGGTTGCGAGGCCAGCCCCTGTCCCTTCTGATCTTTGCTTTCCCGTGTAGAGGGGGCTGTCACTTTGGCTGCTTCTCTGAGGCTTTGGCATTTTCCAATGACTGGGAATTACCATCTGGGTTATAGTGTGGGCATGTAGCTGGGAATTGCTATAGCCTTTTGTCTCCATGAGGGCAACAGCCTCAAAATAACATACAGACATGGGCCTAGCCTAGGGGATTTGGAGGAATGCAGCCGAAGCAGATGAAGCTGTCTCTGGAGCCCATCTCATCTCCCTTATACACGAGCTCCTGAATGTCCTTATTTAAATTTTTTTTTTAAGGTTTTTATTTATTTTTGAGACAGAGAGAGACAGAGCATGAATGGGGGAGGGGCAGAGAGAGAGGGAGACACAGAATCGGAAGCAGGCTCCAGACTCTGAGCTGTCAGCACAGAGCCTGACGCGGGGCTTGAACTCAGGAGCAAGATCATGACCTGAGCTGAAGTCGGACGCTCAACCAACTGAACCACCCAGGTACCCCTAAAGAGGGTGGATTCTTGATACGTATTCATCTCTTTTCCCTTCTGGTGCCCCATTGTAGAAATGAAAAAGGAAGAAAGGTCCAATGATTCAAAGAATGGGAGAAAGGCCATTCATTGGTGGGTAAGAGATTTTAAGAAAGTTCTAGTAGATGGGAGGGAGATGGTGGATGGTGCCTGTGGAAGCTGCTGCTTGAGTCCATGAGCCCTGAAGATGTCAGCTACAGCAGAGGGCGAGAAGGAGGCATGTGGCTGAAAACAGGAATCAAACAGAAGTTTTGTGTATAGGAACATCAATGCCTCTCCCCCGACTCACATAGGCCAAGCAACAAAATATGTTCTTTTGTTGAAAAATTGAATGGTCTCAGAGAGATGGCCTCTGGCATCTGGCACCTGGGTTGGGTGGACTTATCCACTAGGCATCGTGTCTAGGCCCATAATATTTTGGGGGCCTCCCTAAAATATTTTAATTTGAATATATTTTAAAAATAAGAAAAATATAATAGTAAATATAAAACAACAAATCCAGCCTGAATTTTTTCATCTTTATGACAACACAGTTATACATTTTTAAATACTATTTTATGGAAGAAGGGACCAGGAAGGCAAAAGTGCCTAAGGCCCATGAATATCATAATGTAAGCCTGATCTGGGACCCCCTGGCATGAGTTCCAGCTTCTAACCCATCTCTCCAAAATGAAGTCCCACTCAGATTTTTAGTGATTCACTATTAAAAATTAAGTGAGATCAAAACCTAATCTGTTATTGCATCAGCTCAAACAGTACTCGAGATGGGCAAGGCTGTGTTCAAAATCTTTAAGACCTAGTCACTTCAGGATCCCCCTTGGGTGTGTGGAACGGACCAGAAAGCCACAGTCCCCTCGACCTCTAGGGTAGTTGTCAGGCTAGCACAGATGGCTTGAGTCAGAAATAACTTGCATGTTCATGCAAGTTTACTGAACTGGGACCCAGGGTTGAGTAAGAGAAGACTCCTGTCCTCTGGTGTGCCCCGTGATTTTAGGGGCCAGGAACCAACCTGATACTTACAATACTGTCACGAGTGCCCCAAGAAAGGTGTGTGCTGTGTCAGGGAACTCAGAGGCTTGACGCCGAAGGACATATTTTCTATTTCTTAAAAATAGAATGAGAATATTTTTTTAAAAGTAACTATTGGTTATTTTTTAAAATTTAATTTTTTATTTTTAGAGAGAGAGCACACATGAGTGGGGGAGAGGGACAGAGGGGAAGAGAGAGAGAAGAGAAGAGAAGAGAGAATCTTAAGCAGGCTCTATATCCAGCAGGGAGCCTGATCCCACAACCCTGGGATCATGACCCGAGTTGGAATCAATAGACAGAGGATCAACCCACTGAGCCACCCAGGTGCCCCTAGCAAGAGACTTGACAGGCAGTCAGAGATAGGGGATTTTTAGGCATAGGGAACAGTATGAGTGGGTGCTCAGCAATGTGGAAGGCCATGCATATTTAGAGAAACGTGGACAGCGTACTAGGGCTGCTGTGGCTGTACGGTTTAGTGGTTAAGCGTGTGGATTGTACGTGCCTACTACCTGGCCTTTATCCTCACTTCTGCTATTTCTTACCTGTGTGACCTTTGGCACATTTTTTTTTCTCCTTTTTTTTAATTTAATTTTTTAAATTTGCATCCAAATTAGTTAGCATATGGTGCCACAATGATTTCCAGAGTAGGTTCCTTAATGCCCCTGACCCATTTAGCCCATCCCCCCCGCCACAACCCCTCCAGTAACCCTCTGTTTGTTTTCCATATTCGAGTCTCTTATGTGTTGTCCCCCTTCCTGTTTTTATATTATTTTTGTTTTCCTTCCCTTCATCTGTTTTGTCTCTTAAAGTCCTCATATGAGTGAAGTCATATGATATTTGTCTTTCTCTAATTTTGCTTAGCATGATACCCTCTAGTTCCATCCACATAGTTGCAAATGGCAAGATTTCATTCTTTCTGATTGCCAAGTAATACTCCGTTGTATATATATACCACATCTTCTTTATCCTTTCATCCATCGATGGACATTTGGGCTCTTTCCATATTTTGGCTATTGCTGATAGCGCTGCTATAACCATTGGGGTGCATGTGCCCCTTGAAAACAGCACACCTGTGTCTCTTGGATAAATACCTACTAATGCAATTGCTGGGTCATAGGGTAGTTCTATTTTTACTTCTTTGAGGAACCTCCATACTGTTTTCCAGAGTGGCTGCACCAGTTTGCATTCCCACCAGCAGTGCAAAAGAGATCCTCTTTCTCCGCATCCTCACCAACATCTGTTGTTGCCTGAGTTGTTAATGTTAGCCATTCTGACAGGTGGGAGGTGGTATCTCATTGTGGTTTTGATTTGTATTTCCCTGATGATGAGTGATGTTGAGCATTTTTGCATGTGTCAGTTGGCTATCTGGTTGTCTTCCTTGGAGAAATGTCTATTCGTGGCTTTTGCCCATTTCTTCACTGGATTATTTGTTTTTTGGGTGTTGAGTTTGATAAGTTCTTTATAGATTTTAGATACTAACCCTTTATCTGATATGTCGTTTGCAAATATCTCTTCCAATTCTGTCGGTTGCCTTTTAGTTTTGCTGATTGTTTCCTTTGCTGTGCAGAAGCTTTTTATTTTGGTGAGGTCCCAATAGTTCATTTTTGCTTCTGTTTCCCTTGATCTTAGGCACATTTCTTAATCTATTTTACAGCTTCCCCATAGGTTAGGTTAAGAGGATAATAAGGGTACCTACCTGAAAAGACTATTTTCGGGATTAATAAAATATACATCCTGGAATAAAGTAAGTGCTATATAAATGTTACCTGTCCTTATTACTTCCACCTGTTTGGACTATGGCAATTTCTTCTACCTCCACTGATGAGCTGTGAGCTCCTTAGCGGTAGGAACAATGCCTCTCTCACCTCTGTCTCTCTCAGGACCTTATACTATGTAGGCACTCAATAAAGGCATATTGAATTGAACCAGCTTCTGGAAGAATGATACATATAATCAATTAGGCATTTTTTTTCTTGGTTCTGAGAGAAGGAAATTTAGAGTTTATCCCCCCCGGTGATGTCTTCTGTGTTGCCCGAAATGCAGATGGGGCAAAGAAGGGCAGCATGTATGGAGTATTACTGGGGCATGGTCCCCTGGCTAGGTGCATTTACATACCCAGCTTCATTTACTCCTCCCTACAACAGTGGGGCAGAGGTTTCCATACCCGTTCCTTAAAGGAGGAAACGGGCTCAGAGAAGTGGAGTGACTTGTGTGAGGTCACCGAGATAAGTGGTAGAATCAAAGTCTACCCAGGGAAAAATCAATTCAAAGTCTGGGCTTCTCTCTTCCAGAGCCTGCAGTGGCCTCTCTGGTGGGGGCCAGTATTCAAAGGTTATTGGTGTGCCCTCCTCTGGCTCTTCCTGTTTGTGCCATCTTTGCTCTAAAGGCACCGTTTGGAGATGGTATCAGAGCTCATCAGCTCATCAGCTCTGGTCCTTCCTCAACCTGATGAGTAACCACTGTAATTCACATTTCTTTCTGTCATGTTTGCTGGGCCATCTATTTTCTCTCCACCGTGGCTTGGCTTGATTACTGCAGACTGAAAGGGGAGCAGGGCCCTGGTTCTGTTTGTTGTTACATGTGGATGGAATGAGGCTTCCTGGGTTAGCTGAGTCTTCATGCCCACCCGTAGTATGTTAGCCAAGAGCCTCTTGGGTTTGGATGGAGAGATTGTTGGGATTATTGGCTCTGGACATAGTTATTAAAAACGGAGCAAATACAGGGACAGAGGCCACTCCTCCTACCTGGAGAAGTGTCCTCAGGGAGCAGGGAACTTGGCTGGAGGCAAGACAAAGTCTCCAAACTAGGCTCAGGCTGTCAGCAGGACTAAAGACTAATTGCTAAAAGACTCCGAATGATGTCTGTTTAAAACATCTTGATTTCTTCCCTGGCAGTCCACCTAAGTTCCTTGGTATGGACCACTAAACAGAAAGAACCTGCTCACTCCTTTGGAAGGAGAGACAAAATTGCTCAGACAGTTCCTGGAGGGAGACACCTCCATCCCTTTGAAGGTGGCTGTTCTGTGGGGACGCTGCAATTGCTGGCTACGGCCACCAGATGGCAGCGTGGAGAGCAGAGCTGAGAGCAGAGCTGGTTCTACTCTGGATGGAATTTACCTGTAGAAGGGAAGAGGAAGTCCTTGGGCTTCCAGGGACGCTCTGAGGAAGCTACAAGCTGGCTTGGCCTGGAAGAGTGTGGGTTTCTCAAGGGGAGAGGAGCACTCCTTTGTTCCTAGGTCCTCAGATCAGGGACTTGCCTTGGAACTCCGGGGTTGGATTCTGGGAGACCAGCATCCCTGGAGATTTCGTGGCTCCTGGCTGCCCGCTGCCCTCCCCCACCACCATTGGGCTCGATCCATTCATCAGGAACCCCCATCAGGTGAGAAAGTAGGAGAAATTTATCTTTTAGATAAATGTGTCCATGTTGCTTGGAAACAATGATGTGGCTTCCTGTACTGGCATCTACCCTAAGGCTGGACTGTCCCTCCTCAGCCGTCCACACTAGCTCATCACTGTGGGCCCCAATTAGCTACTCCCTGATCACTCAGAGAAAGGTTTGGCAGCTTTCCGAAGATCAGAGCAACTAGACTATTTGCTTCTGTAATTTCATCAAATGAAAGGGCAGGAAATGCATTGCAACAAAATTCACTCTTTGCTTCATTCTTAGAATAATGTGTCTGGAAATGAATTAGAAGCTGATTTGACATGGATTTTAAAAGAAAAGGTCAAAGACACTGCAACTCAAAATATTCCTCTCTGGTTAGTCAGGCCTGACAGTCTGTGTCACAAGGGCAGCCCATCGAGAGGGGAGCAGACACTGGTGCTCATGGGTCAGGCAGGTGTTAAGTGCTTTCATCTATTTTTGTCTCTGTGAAGGAGGCATTATTATTATGATCGTTCCTATCTTACAGATGAGGAAAGTGAGGCTCAGAGAGTGTATTGGTTATATATTGCTGTGTAACAAATTATCCCAAAACTTGGTGACTTAAAATAAACATTTATTATCTCATGCAATTTCTGAGCATCAGGAATCTGGTGGTGGCTTAGTTGGGTGGTTCCAACTTAGGGTCTCTCATGAGGTTGTAGTCAAGATGTTGGCTTGGACTGAAGTCATCTGAATGCTTGACTGGGGCTGGATAATCTGCTTTCAAGATGGCTCATCGAATGGCTGTTGGCAGGAAGCCTTAATTTCTTGTCATGCAATGTCAAGGAGGCTCTGCAGAGGTCCTGAGTATTGGTTTAAAATGGCAGTTGATTTCCACCAGGGCTAATGATCCAAGGAAGAACAAGAGGAAGCTGCATTCCTTTTTCTGAAATAGTCTCAGACCACATATTATCACTTGTGGCATATTCTGTTGCTCACACAGACCAATCAAGATACAGTGTGGAAGGGGACTCTACAGGGACATGAATACCAGTAGCTTGGGATCATTGGGAACCATTCTGTAGACTGGCTACCATAGAGAGCTTAAGTAACTTGGCCATTGAGTGAAGAGGCAGAACGTTACTCAAGATATTCTAAGTTTCTTTCCAGTATGAACAGAGGCCTTGGAGTGACATTCAGGTAGGCTAAAGATTTAATAATTCATGTTTTTCCCATTCTACTGAAAAAGTTGAAAAATGCTAGTAGTTCTTATTTGTCAGAATATGGGGAAATGGTCACTTTCATTCACTCTTGGTGGAAAAATGATCAAAACTTAAACTTTTTTTTTTTTTTTTGAGAGAGAGAGAGAGATAGAGAGAGAGAGAGTGCACATGTGTGCACAAGGAGGGGAGGGGCAGAGGGAGAGAGAATCTTAAGCAGTCTCCAGGCTCAGTGTGGATCCCAAAGCGGGGTTCTATCCCACAAACATGGGATCATGACTTAAGCTGAAATCAAGAGTTAGATGCTTAACCAACTGACCTACCTAGGAGCCCCAAAAGTTAAACTTTTCTTACCCTTTGACTCAACCGTCCTCCTTCTAAGACTATTTTATATCTATCTATCTATCTATCTATCTATCTATCTATTACAGAAAATATATATGGCAGAATATGGCAGAAGTGATTATTTATATAAATATAGTCACACACAACACACATGTTTTTATAAAAGTATCATTTATAATAGGGAAAATTGGAGACAAATCTGGGTTTGGTTAAATATATATATTTTTTATCATTTTAATGCAATGTTATACAACTACCAATGTCTTTTTTTGGTTTAGAATCCAGTCTAGGACACTGTGCTGCATTTAGTTCTCATGTTTTCTTAATCTTCTTTAATCTGTGAGAGGGTGTTTTTTTGGTCTGTTATAACTTTGATACTTTTAAGAGTACTGGTCAGTTATTTTGTAGACTAGACCCTTAATTTGGGTTTGTCTGGTGTTCTCTCATGATTCAGTTGAGGTTCTGCTTTTCTGGCAAGAATACCACACAAGTGATGTGCTCTCTTCTCAAGGTATCCTATCACTGATGTTGATATGTCTTATTACGTGTGGTATTAACTTGGGTCTGCCAGATTCCTTCACTGTAAAGTTACTGTTTTCCTGTTTGTATTTAATAATTATCTTGTAGGGTAGATACTTTGAAGTTATGCAAATATACTCTTTCTGACTGTACTTTCCAATGGTACTTGCTTGTGACAATTATTACCATGAAGTTTGCCTACTGGTGATTTTCTATTTCCATCATTCCTTCTATATTTATTAACTGGTATTCTTCTATGAGGAAGAGGTCTTTCCCCTAATTTATTTATTCAGTGATTTACTTATGGCAGTGTGGAAAATAAATTCTTGGGATGCTTGGCTGGCTTAGTCAGTAGAGCATGCGGCTCTTGATCTCGGAAACATGAGTTCAAGCCCCACGTTGGGCTCAGACCTCACTTATAAAAAAGATCTGTTCTTTACAACATTAGTACAAATTTAACATCTTGAATTTTGAATTTTTTTTCTGAAAGAAATAATCAATAATATTTGGTAAAACAATCCTCTATCATGCAGGGCAAGAGAGAGAGCAGTGGCTTTCGTGGGTAGGAGTCCAGCCTCCAGAACAGAGCCTGTGCCTCCTTGCAGCATAGAGATTTGCAATTTCATTTTACAGATCTTGAAATGGCTCAGACAAGTTAATTTGGAAAATAATGCTGGAGCCAGGGTTAGAATCCATGTCTGTCTGATCCCAAGACTCACACCAATTCCACCATCCTCCCGCAAACATCTGAAGGAGGGGAACCGGAAGGTCCCTGGATTTATGCACCTAGGAAGTCTCCCAGCTGTGTTAAGCTATAACCCCATCTTCTCTTCATAGGGGACTCAGGCTGGAGACTCACTGTCCTGGGGCAGCCTCAGTTCTGCTGACTCCCTTTGTCTTAACCTCAGAGATGAGGTTTTCTTTCAAAGAGCCTTACAGTTCTTCCACCTGAGCACAACTCCACCTGACTGCAGATCTCATCTGCACATAACATAATTCCTCTTCAACACAAGGAAATGATAAATCAGCCATGCATTGTGTGTGCAAGTGCACGTGCATGTGTGTGTGCTGTGTGGTGGTGGTGGGGAGTGAAAGGGGACAGACTAAACACCCCCAATACCGGGGGGGAGGCAGGCAGTTCAAGTCCCATTGTTCCCGCAGCCATCTCCCATCAGGCTTGTTGAAATAATGGCTTGAAAGCTCAAGTCCTCTCTGAGTTTCCTGGAAGACAAGGCAGACTTCAGTTCTCAGCTTGAGCGTTGTAGAGGAAGTCTCACTTGACTCCCTAGACTACATCACACTCCCACCTCATCACACTGGCTCATGGCACTGGTGTCCTCCTTCAGAGCACTGTCCCAGGCACTATTTCAGGAATTACTTGACTTCCGCCCGATATCCCTATTGGACAACACACATCATGGTGGACAACTACCATATTTCCTTTCATGAGCAAGAAAGGTGTACCTCCATAGATAGAGAATGGAAGACTTGAGAAGTATAGTCTTTCTGTAAATTGTACCTGAGAATTGCATGCCAGTTAGCTCAGTGAATGTGGATTTACTGTGGGAAGCTCTGAGTTTTCTGAAAACACAAAGGTTGCATGTCATTGAATCCACACTGAATTGGAGATTGGTTTTACGGGGGTTTTTTTTTTTTTTTGATATTTACAAAGGGTGACAAGCGGGTCAGATTGTTAAGTAGCAGGGCAGACGTCCTTATGAAGATATCCAAAGTTGTGAATTCTTAGAGACCATGTGCTTTACACAACCAGACAGGCGAAGGGGTGGGAACAGCCCAGTCGTGTTCTCAAAAGAGCCACAAGATGGCATTGCTGCTGCTTCCCAGGCCTGACCACGGAGCCCCCAGTGAGGAGCGGCTGCAATAATTACTGTAAAAAGTAAGCAGTGATTGCCTAATGGAAACCCTGCTTGATTGGCCTGGAATTCTGACTAGTGATGGAGACTTCCTCACAACGAAGACTTGGAGGAGGCTTCAGTGAAAAGCTTGTCTTGGCTGTTTGCTAAAGGCTGGGTCTTTCCTAAGAGGAGATGTGGAGCTGCGGTGAGTCTTTTAGCATCAAAGCTCCCACTGGTTGCTCTCTCCAGCCCCAACCCGTGTCAGATGAGTTTGTCCCTCCCGGTCCCTTGCATCTTCTGCCACGGATCCAAGTTGCAAGTGAGGGGGTGTAACACGGAACAGGGCCACTGGCGGTGTGAGTATCTGCTCTAGCTGTCTGGAGTCGGCCGGTCAGCATCTGCTCATTCACTCAGCGTGCACTGAGTTCTTGCCGTGTGCCAGGCACCGTGCTGGATGCCGGAATCACAGCTGCAAGTTGTGACTGCAAAAATCCCAGACAGGGATTTGGACCGAAGGTTCCCCTTGATTCAACCTGATTGTGGCCAGCCCTTGCTCATAGTGGAGACTCCTTTCCCTCTGCTCCAGTTTCCAGCTGGGGGGCCTGCTGAGCCTAAATGGCTGTCTTGCATTTGGTAGCTTTAATCTTGCCCTTGAGCTAATCTCCAGGAACCCTGCCCATCCTGAGGCACCTCATCTGGTGGACGAGGAAGCTGACCTGAGTTAGGGTGACCAAGTGACCCACTTGCTTGGGACTGGGGGTACGTGTTCCAGGATGCAGAACTTTCATTTTATTTATTTATTTATTTATTTATTTATTTATTTATTGAGAGCGCATGTGCATGCAAGCAGGGGAGGGGCAGAGAGAGAGAGAGAGAGAGAGAGAGAGAACGAGAATCCCAAGCAGGTTCCATGCCCAGCGCAGAGCCGAATGAGGAGCTTGATCTCATGATCCTGGGATCATGACTTGAGCCAAAATCAAGTCAGATGCTCAACTGGCTGAGCCACCCACCCAAGGTGCCCTTAGAACTTCCATTAAAAAAATTTTTTTTAAATGTTTATCAGTTTTTGAGAGAAAGTGAGAGAGACAGAATGCCATCAGGGGAGGGGCAGAGAGAAACAGAGACACAGAATCTGAAGCAGGCTCCAGGCACCAAGCTGTCAGCACAGAGCCTGATGCAGGGCTTGAACTCACAAGCTGTGAGATCGTGACCTGAGCCAAAGTCAGGCGTTCAACCAACTGAGCCTCCCAAGTGCCCCTAGAACTTTCATTTTAAAACAAGGACTGATGGGCTTCCTGGGATGTGGGACTTCTAGTGCAAAAACCTGAAAAGTCCTGGGTAAATCCTGATGAACTGGTCATCCTCGGCCATATCCCTGACAAGCCCATCCTTCTTTTCCTCCTACCACCCAGGGTTTCTCGTCCAGCTACTAGACTGGGAGAAGAGATCAGAGCACCGGAAAGAGCCAGTGGACTGTGGGAAGGCCCCTTGCTTCCCTGGGCTGCAGTTTCCCCACATGGGGGGAGGTCTGAGCATGTGCCTTGTTGAGCATTGCTCCTGAGACTCTAGAACCCCCCTTGCTTCTGAGTCCTGTTCTTCCACAGTTTTGATGCTGATTCCTGCTCCAGGACATGCTCCTGGGGTCAGGCCTGGAGACTGCGGTGGAGAGGAGGACAGCCCCAGCCATGGGAGGGGCGGGGCTCACTCAGATACCCAGACACTCCAGATACAGTCAAGAGCTTGTGCCCAGTTCCTGGTGCTTCCTGACTGTTGGCACCAAACCCTGGCTCTGCTCTTACAGCTGGTAGGACTGTCTCATATATCCTATACCCACTGGCCCATGAGATTCATGGCTTGTACTTAGTCTCCCCAATGCCTTCCCTGCTCTGACCTCGTTCCGTTCCCTCCACTTCCTCTTTCTTTCCATGACCCTGACTTGAGTGCAGACCAGGGGTGTACATTAGCCACCTCCAGTTTGAACCCCCAGATTCTGACTTCTTTTATTCCTCCTGCTATCTTGGATAGAACTTGCTGCTTAAGATCTGTCCTGGAAGATCCCCATTTCTGGTGGCTGGAGGTCACCCAGAACAACTGGTCTCATGTAAGGTATGTGTGTGGATGTGAGGGGCATTTGGGTGGCACCATAGGTCTTAGGAGAAGCAGAACTGAGGCTGGGTCAGGTCAGTATGAGGGGTCCTGGCATAGAGCCAAGCTGTCATTGATCTCTGAGTGTCATTCCAGGGAAGACTGGGATAGGGGGAGGTCCTAGCAAGATTTACCCAACAGGATCACTCCAGGGCAGTCAGAAACTCCCAAGTTTAGGATTTAGCCAAGTTAAGAAGCAGTGAAATGCCCATCTGTAAAGGTGAAAGTAGGTGACTAGTTAAAGTGACACGCTGTGTGTGTGGGGAATTTTGTTAAATGCCTTATTGGTTCAACAGCATCTTTTCCTCTTGGACATGATGCTGGAGGGACAATGGATGGTGCCAATGCCAAAGTCCTACCTGACCCACCTGCAAGGAATTAATAGATGCCCTTGTTGTGTGAGCCTAATGAGAGAGCTGGAGCCTCACTGGGGAGAGGACCCACTGTAGCTGTAAGACGGAGCTCTGAGGTGCAGCTGAGTGAGGCCCCTGGCGGGGGGCAGCATCACTTTGAGATGAGACCAGGGATGACCAATGAGAAGAGCTTGAGAACTTCCATCAGGGTCCTGCCAGGGAAAGGGAGGGATCCAGGGGCTGCTTGCCGCTAGTGAAAGAGAGAATGAATACCCACAGAGAGAAAGGATAGTGCTCTGTTCCCCCTGGAAGCGCCACCTGCTAGCCAGGCCCACTTCCACTGGGCAGCCTGCGACCCCTACAGCTGGGCAGAGCCGCTGTAGACATGTTTCTTTTGAACCACAGCTCTGCCCTTTCGGACACTGAATGTTATGCATCATCAGAAAAGGACAGAAGAGCGTGGGCCCCTTGGATTCCTACTGAGGAGGCTAATTAACCTCCGAGAGCCTCAAATTTTCTCGTCTGTAAAGTCCTTTTCTTTCTTTTTTTTTTTTAATAACAATTTCCTTGCAAGTTTGCTCTGAGGTTTAAATGAGATAAACAGTTCTAAGAGGTCTGGCACAGTGTCTGGCTCACGGTGAGTGCCCCGATTCCAGACCCACTGAGCTCACAACTCCCATATTTGTTTCATAAACCTCGGCCTTTCTTCCAGGCCCCAAGGTCACACTTGCATTGGCCTGCTGGGCAGAGTCAGCCTCGCTGTCCCTCTGGCCTGCCCTGCATAGCACCACAAATTCCGTCTCTAAACTCACAGGTATTTGAGAAGGTGTCAGTGCTAACAATAAATGGTAATATTTCACACTGCTTTACAGTGTTTCCACATCTTTGATTTTAACTTAAGCGGCATTAAATCTTTTCTAGAACAAAGATGGGGTATAAATGAACCTTAAAGCAAACACACTTTGAGGTGCTTGTGTGGCTCAGTCGATAGAGCATCTGACTTCTGCTCAGGTCATGATCTCACGGTTGGTGAGTTTGAGCCCCGCATGGGGCTCTGTGCTGACAGCTCAGAGCCTGGAGCCTGCTTTGGATTTGTGTGTGTGTGTGTGTGTGTGTGTGTGTGTGTGTGTGTGTCTTTCTCTCTGCCCCTCCCCTGCTCATGCTCTGTCTCTCTCTCTCTGTCTCAAAAATAAACATTAAAGCAAAACCACTCATATAATCTTTTTATTTTTTATTTTTTTTGAGAGAGAGGGCGCAAGGGAGTGAGGGGGCAGAGAGAGAGAGAATCCCAGGAGAGGCAGAGGGAGAGAGAGAGAATGAGGGAGAGAGAGAGAAGTGGGGTTCACCCCAGGCAGGGTTTGTGTTTATCTGATATGGGGCTTGAACTCACAAACCGTGAGATCATGACCTGAGCCAAAGTCAGATGCTTAATGACTGAGCTACCCAGGCATCCGGAAAAGGTGATTTTATTAAAGCAAGGGACAGGACCCGTGAGCAGGAAGAGCTGCCCACGTACATAATCTTTAGAATAACTGGATTTGATATTATCCTCATTTTATTTTATGTTTTTAAATATTTATTTTGAGAGAGAGAGTGCGTGAGTGAGGGAAATGGATAGAGAGAGAGGGAGGGAGAATCCCAGGCAGGCTCCATGCTGTCAGTGCAGAGCCTGATGAGGGGCTCGAACTCACAAACTGTGAGATCATGACCTGAGCCCAAATCAAGAGTCAGATGCTTAACCAACTGAGCCACCCAGGCACCCCTATCCTCATTTTATACATAATAAAACATTAACCCAACTATAAGACTGGGTATGATCTTGTATATCCACCCCACCCCCCTTCAATTTCTCTCACTGAGAACCATTCTCTACCCTCCTTGCTGCTGCTGGGTCAGTCCTCCTTGTCTCTTACTTGGAGTGTTTTATATAGTCTGTTCTTTCTACTTCAAATTTCCCTCCCTCCATCCTACTGCCCAAGGCAGTTGCTCTAGAGTAAAAAGTAATCATGCTACTACTGTTTGAAAAGACAGAAACCAGTCCCAAATGTGCCTCTGGACAGAGTCCACATTCTTTAGTGTGACACACAACAAACACTCTCCATGATCTGGCACCTGTCTACCTTCCCAGCATTATCTCTCATCACACCTTGCCTGGCTGCCCGCTGGTCCTTCATCCTATACGCCAAGGTAGACTTTGCACAGCCTGATAGCATACTGGTTTATCTATTTTATTATTAATGCCTTTTGAAATATGAGCTCTTAGAGCTTTTAAAAAATAACTAGTTGAGCTCTTTTTCTGTTTTCAAATGAATTCACTCCTGTTATCTTTAGTTATTCCTCCAGTTCTCTCTAGTTAGGATTTCTTGGCTGTGTCTGCTCCCTGTTGTGCTCCCCACTTCAGGTGGGCTTGGTCTCCCTTGGCAACAGTGAGAGTGGGAAGAGCATCCCAGAAGAAGTCTTCCCTGCTTGTTTTGATCTTAGAATTTGCCTCCCCCATGCACAGTTAATTCTGTGTAGCCACAACACCCAGTTGAACAGTCGCGGCAGTGTGTATGTGAATTTTTATATACATTGCATTGACCATCGAAAGCCTGGGAGGAAGTCAGTCTGTAGTGTCCCCAACGTTCTGAATCCTACAACTTTGGTTTCACACATTTACAAAACCTGAAATCCTCCTATTTTTTTCTCTATTCAGGTCCCTATTTGTTTCTCTGTTAGGGATCTTCCATTGCCACTTATCCTGAAACCATATTAGGCACACACTTCTTGTTTCTCTTATCATGCTATTTTTAAAATGGAGTTTGAGGTCCTAGACAGCATTATTTGTGGTCCTAGGCAACATTGTTTGGTACCTGTGGAATAATAATGAGAAAACTACAAATCCTACTTGTATAGGACTATAGAGTAGCAATAACTTGTACAAGCTGCAAAGATGAATGAGTAAAACTATTCATTGCAACAGTGTTTGTAATATCCGAAACTGGAAGCAACTGAAACATCAACCAATAGTTGACTTCTTAAATACATATGATTATACCCTGAACATATAGACTCACTGAGAGGAGCCTATATGCACTAATATGGAAAATGGTCATTTATATGGTTAAGTAAAAACAAAGAATTTTATGTCAAGTATGAACGTATCATTCCATTTCAGTTAAAAGAAGATTATTATATACATATATACTCATGTTAATAGCCTAGAAAAAAGTTGAAGGAATGTTCAAACAGTAACATTAGTTATGAGAGTGAGAGGTGTGGTGGGGTGGAATTATACAAATAGAGGACTTTCTCATCTAAGTTGTACATTACGGAATGTTTACTTTTTTATTTACAAAAAATAATATGTTACTTTTATCATCAGGAAAAAAGCTTTATATGTCTTCTGGGATACAGCCAAAGCTATTATCAGTGGAAAATTCATTGCCTTTAATACTAGACTCATTAAGCAGAAAGAATGAAAACAAATTTCTAAATAAATAAATAATATATAAAAGTAGGATTCACTGAAGTTTAGAAATAAATGGACATAAGTAAAAGATAATAAAGAAAGTACAATTGAATGTATAAGGACAAATAAAAGGACCCAGGTTAGTCTCAACACGAACTGGATCCAGAATACCAAACAAGAAAGAAATCCAGCATCTATCTAGTTATGCTTTTGGGCAAAAAAATGGTTTGTAAAACACTTAAAAAGAACAACCAGGTCTTAGAATTTGTGGAGCTTATGGTCTAGCACAATTCAGTTTTGATTTCTGTTTGAGACAAAGATTGTTCAAGAGAGAGTTTATTTTGGGGTACCTGGGTGACTCAGTTGGTTGAGCATCTGACTCGATTTTGGATGGGATTGAGTCCTGCATTGGGCTCCACACTCGGCGTGGGATTCTCTCTCTCCCTCTACCCCTCCCCACCCCTCCACCCCCTGCATGCTCACTCTTTCTTGCTCTTTCTCTCCAAAAAAAAAAAAAAAAAAAAAAAAAAAAAAAAAAA
>NW_026057578.1:18109273-18200538 GCF_023721935.1 Panthera uncia | reverse complement strand
AAAAAAAAAAAAAAAAAAAAAAAAAAAAAAAAGAAAGGAAAAGAAAAAAAAGAGTTTATTTCCTAGTGATTTGGCTTTTTTCTTTTTTTTCTTTTTGCTTGTGTCAACTTTTGTGTTAGTGTTTATCATTAAGTTTGTATTGTATTTGAAAAATGTGCCATGTGCAGTTTCTATTTTTGTGAATTTACTGAGGTTTTCTTTAGAATTCTATAAATGTCCCACGGGTACTTTAAAAAAATATGCTTTTTTGGAGGGTGTAGAGTTTGAAACTTACCTGTGGATCCATCTTATCAATCTGATTAATCAGGTCTTGTATAGTCCCACTTACCAGAGTTTCCTTGATCTATCTTGAGATAAACACTCTGTGTCCCCTTTATCCCCCCAGGTTCTCCTTGTATTTACAACAGTTTTTGCACTACATATATGTATTTTTGCATTGCCTATTTTGATGACACATGCTACTTAGTACTTAAAAATTTTAAATGTCTCCATTTTCATTGCAGAATAAAACTTCCATTATATTTGACCCCATTCTTCCAATTTCATATCTTTTTAGGTTGGATTAAATTTTGATCTTATTGTCAAGAGTGTTGATTTTTTTTAATATCACAGCTTCACTGAGATATTCTTCACATACCATGCAATCTGCCCACATAAATCATACAGTTGTATGTTTAATGGGGTTTAGTGTATTTAGAGAGCTGTGTAATTATCACCACAATCAATTTTAGAATATTTTCATCACCCCAAAAAGAAACCCTGTAGCCTAATTAGCAGTCACTCTTCATTTCCCCCAATCCTCTGAGCCTTAGGTACTCACTAATCTGTTTTCTGTCTCTATAGATCTGCTCATTCTACACACTTCATATAAATGGAATGATACAACACAGGGTCTTTTTGTGACTGGCTTATTTTACTTAGGATCTTCTCAAGGTTAGTAACTCCATGTTGGATCCATGAAGTAATAGTACTTTATTCACTTATTGCTGAACAATATTCCATTGTATGCATATATCACATTTTATTTATAGACATTTGGGTTGTGTCCACTTTTTGGCTATTATAAACGATCCAACTAAGAGCATTTGTACAAGTTTTTGTGTAGACATATGTTTTCATATTCTTGGATATGTATCTAGGGATGGAATTGCTAGGTCATGTGGTAACTCCTTTTTCTTTTGGTGGTGTTCATTTTTCTCCTTACTTTTGGGTAAGAGTTTTCTGTCTTTATGAGTAATGGTAACCTTTTGTCTGTAACATATGTTGAAAATATTTTCCTAAGTTTATTTATTGGTCAAACAGAAGGTTTACATTTTTATGTAGTACAATCTGCCAGTCTTTCCTGTTTGGTTTCTATTCTGGACTTGATGTTTTAAAAAAAAATGTCCTCACCGGCCTGGAGTCATAAAACTATTTACTTAAATGTTCTTCTGGTATTCTTCTGCATACCCTTTTAATGTTTACATCTTTGATTTATTTGGTTTCTATTTCAGTGTAAGGAGTGAGATTGGCATCCAGCTTAATTTTCTTTTCCCCAAAGGACTAGTCAGTTGGGAGAATTTTAGCAAGTCTGTTTTCCTTTATCTTTTCCTATGTCTTGGTTCTGTGATGGTAGCAGCTTTAGCTCATTTCTGGCTGCTCCTTCTTGCCTCCTGGGATCTGAGGAACCACCCTGGATGCAGATTTGTATGCACCAAAAGTCCACAGTCCCTAGCTGGGCAATGAACATAAGTTATCAAGGAGGGCGCACCAAGGTCTGGCGAACCCTCTAGGGCACTTGGGTTTATCTCCACTTGCATCAAGATGAGATGGAACTGGGGGGCCCTTGTATTTCAAGGGGTAAGTTTCAGAGAGTTTTGTCAACACTTTGCTTTTTTGCTTCTTTTTATAGCAGTATTTTTTCCCTGCCTTCCACAATGCCACAGATCTCACTATCACCTCCTTCCCCCACATCTTTCCTGACCTCTAGCAAGGCTTGCACGGCCTAATCCCTGCTCCCTGCCTCAGACTATAGGGGGAGTATTATACTGTTCAATACAGTGAGGCTGGGTAACAGCCAGAGAGAGGGAGTGACTTAGCCACAGTCACTCAGCAAATGTATGGCAGAGCCAGGGATACAGCTTAGATGCTTAAATCCCTGCCAGAGTGAGGGCTAACACTTAACGTGTTTCAGTGCTGAGATTGAGAGTTTCTTCTATCATTTTACACATTTACCATGTTATGAGGACACATTCTAGAACAAGTGTGCCTGAGTTCATATTCCAACTCTGTTGCTTATTAGCTGTGAGAATTTGAGTAAGTTACTTCAGTTTCTTGAGCCCCATTTCCTTATCTGTCCAATGAGGGTAAAATAGCACCTATAGTATCATTGTGAGGCTTATGAACTACATACATGTAAGGCACTTAGAACATTGCCTGTTCAAAGTGTTAGCTATTTCTATTATGTGGCTCTGGATACAGTGTCCACAGCAGTGGGAGATCTTATCTTTCTCCTGTCCATTGCTACGAGGTTTTGATGGTTTGAAGAGTTCCCTAATTAAAAATCGACAATTGTTTGTACAACCGTGAATGGCCTCAAAACAAATAATAAAAATAAAAATAAAAATAAAATAATAACAGTAGACACTGGCTCTTTCACGTGCCCATCTGGAAATATTGAGAACAAGAGATGTGGGTCTACACTGTGTCCTTGACTATAAATTGCAAAAGCCAAGAGAACTCATGAATAGATCCAATCAACACCACTCCTTGCTCAATTCCAAATGCAAATTGCAAAAAGAACTGGGTTGGAAAACCCTCAAGCATATGCTCAGATAATTTCCAAAGTTTGTTTTCAGTCTGCATCCTAGGGGACAGAACTTTGGCAAGAGAGCAAATACTTTCTACAGGGGTGGCAGTGGCGGGGGTGTGTCTGAGGGATTAGCGGTGACTATGTTTCCTTTTTTGCACACACTTGGCCTATTGATTGTTTAATAATCAAATCTCCAATACACTTCCTACTGGCTTTCTTTCATTTTCAAGTTCCCTTAGTCGGTGCATGAACACATACTTCCCACCTCAAAGAACTGAATCTGTCACTATGCTATATTAATATCACACTGATGTTAAGACAGAGTTCATGCTTCTTACTATGGTGTAAGATCAGTTCAGGGAGAAGTGTCTAGTCTTTGTAGTATGTGAGAGGGTAATTCCAAGACAGTAAGTGTCTCTCTCCCAGTTGAGGCAGGAATGGATGTGGTGCAGTAGAGGCTGCCCCAGCCCGGGACTGGAGGTGCCTGTTGTAAATGAGCGGGGTGGGGGGGGGGGATGGGGGGGGGGTGAGGGGGGGGGGGTGGGGGGATGGGGTTGGTATTTCCTTGCTAATGTGTGTTGTGGCTGTGTGAAGTGTAATATGTACTGTGAGTCCCCCAGAAGATGCTGTAAAGAGGCGTGATGTGAGCTGGAGGCTGGGAGGAGATGTGGGATGTGGTTTGTGTACAAATAAAGAGACAAGTTGATAAGCAGGGAAATGATAAAAGGAACAATAAAACAAAAGGCACGTAGGAAACCAAGGTTCTAGAAGATAACCTACTTTGGATGAGTGGGGGTAGAGTATGGGGATGATGGGGCTCAAGGACCCCGTGTGGATATAGGTACAGGGGCAGCGTGGGTCAATGGTGCTGACTTAGAACACTCTTCTTTCCTTCCTTCTCCAGGACCCAAGGAGGATAGGTACTGGTTCAATATGGGATTAGGGCAGGGGTTCTTTATTTTCTTTTCAAATTTCTATTTAGGTTCTCCTTAGTTAACATACAGTGCAGTATTGGTTTCAGGAGTAGACTTCAGTGATTCATCACTTACATACAACACCCAGTGTTCATGATAACAAGTGCCCTCCTTAATACCCTTTATACCCATCATTAGTAAAGATTCTTAACTTGGAGTTCACCAAAAAGTCTTGGATAGAATTATGGGAGTCTGTGCACTTATAAGGGAAAATATTATATTTTTATTTTCACTAACATCTAATTAAAATTTACCATTTCCTTCATTTATTGAATGTAGGCAACAAGTTTCACAGTGTTAGCACTATCTGTGACTTTGCTCCCAGCAAAAGTCATTGATATTTTAATTTTACTTCATATTGTAGTTGTTGCAGATATCTCAAACATTATTCATGCTCATCACTAGTTGGAAATTATGGAAGTTAGTAGATCCTCTGATAGATTTCGTTGTTTAATGCATTAATAAAGAAGCACATATGTTCCTATATCTGATTTTAAAAACATGTTGATAACTATATTTCAACATCTTCTATTTCTTCTGTTATTCACTGTGTTTTATTTTATGCATTTAAAGATATAATTCTGAGAAATAGTATGTAGACTTCAACAGATTGCCAAAGTAGCCTTTGGACAGAAAAGGTCAAGAAAGTGGGTTAGATGGTGCAGAAAGGGAGCAGATAGCTGGAGACACTCTTACCCTTGAGCCTAGAGGAAGGGATTTTGGTCAGGGAGAAAAGTGACAGGGTACTCTGAGAGGTGCTGGGACCCACGTGTCTGCACATTTTACCACCTGTTACTGCTGAAGTCTGTTCCTGGATGGTCCTCAGGCCTATCCTGGTCCCTGGGGCAGAAGATGGGGCTGGAAGGAGCTGGGTCCCAGGGGCTGTTGTTCAAGGCTGGTGGACCTAGGTCTGGGAGGATGAGCTGGGATGGGGATGCTGGCTCTCTCATTGGTCCCAGATTCTCCACTGATGATTGAGTTGGCAGATCTGAGATCACAGCCAGGCTTCACCCTGGACTCACTGCATCAGCTTAGACCAGCTGTGGAACTTCTGAGCCTTGGTTTCCCCGTCTATGAATTGCCATTCATTCAACTAATTTTGAATAAACTCTGTCTGAAAAGGGATGTTCTCCTTGAAGAAGTGTTCCTAAACAAAATTGTCCATTTCTTTTTGTTCCTAGTCAAGTTGCTCTTTGAAGAGAAGAGCCTTGCGTCCTACCCAAAAGGGTCCAGCCTTTGGAGTTTGCATCCCTGCTGGCTGACCCTTCCAGTCCTTCTGATGACACAGTGTAAAGTGTCAGGACCAAATTCCAGTGCTTTCTGCCAGATGAGACCAGGCTGCTGGATTCAATTAGAGCTGTCAGCCTGGCCAACAGGGTGTGCATTGTTATTTATGCACTGAAGTACCCTGATAATTAAACTCATTCAAAGTCACAATGATTGGTTACTTAAGAGGCCCCAGTAATCATAAGTGAGGACGGTAATTTGAATGTACGTCACACTGTTTGGCTTGGAAGTGCAGCACAGTTTGTTCCAAGAAGGGCAAAGGAAAAAAAATGTTCATGTGTAAGAGGCAGAGCAGGAAGTGGGGCAAACCCTTCTGTGATCCCAAAGGTACCCCGAGGCATATCCTGATGACATGTCCTACCTATCATTCTCTTGGTAGGACAAAGAGGGTGCACCAAGCCCTAAGAGCCCAGGTGAAGGCCTCCAGGAGACAAGATGCTAGGCCATCGCTGAAGATGTCAACCTTGGCTGGACCTCACCTCTTCCGTGGCCTACCTTCCAGCCCTGGCCACCAGCCCCACTGGCTGCAGAGACCGCTGGATGTGATGCTCTGGCAGCAAGCTCTTCAAATCCCACCTCTTCCACTGACTAGCTGGGTCACCATTGGCTAGTTGCTTAGCCTCTTTGAGCCTCAGTTTCTTTATCTACAAAAATGGGGATAACGGTGGCTATCCTATCAATTTTACTAAAAATTATGTGAGAGAGTGTTGATAAAGCACTGGCTTAGTACCAGGCCTATAGCAAATGCCAAACCCGTGTCATGGTTGTTGGTGTTATTGGAGGCTTGCTGTGGGTGGAAGCGAACTCATCGGTGCTCCCTGGTTGTGCTGCTGTCTCCTCCCCCTTGTCCTCTGGCATCCTGTCTTCTGTACCGATTGGCTCCCTCCCTCCATTCATGGCAAAATTTGAGCTCATTTCTCTGTTGCCTTTCAGTTTAAAAACTTGGCTTGCATTTTCCCCAGGAACAGAACAAATGGGCCTGTGCTTACAGGGGCTACAGGATTCTGATAGGAAAGTTCCTCAGGATCTTGGGGCAAGATCAGGAAAGGTTGCCTTCTTATCTCAGTGCTTGGAAATTGGCATAAGTGAGAACAGGTGAGGGGAGGGACTTGGCCACTTTTTAAATGGAAGGGACAGTTGTTCCACTTGTGAGCGGTGAGTTCTTGGTAAAATGGTGTTAGCTTTCTGAGGCCTGGGCGGTTGTGGCTAAGGCAGCTCTTTGTCTACCACAGACTCATTCTCTCCCTTCTGCCCTTCCCTGGTGAGAGGTGCCTGTATAGCCAGAAATCCCTCGTCCTGGCTGTACTTTGTTGAAATGCAGCCATATGACTCTCTCTAAAGGGATGTGAGTGGCAGTGATGTGTGCCACTTCTGAGCAGAGGCTTTCTCTTTCCATTGGCAGGAAACGAAGGACTCCCAGGTGCTGAGGGATGGCGGGACCACAAAAACGGAAGGTGCCTATTCAACATGTAGAGGAAAGCCACCTGTCAACTAGGAACACTTGCGTTGGCCTTGTAAGTGAGTGAGGAATATATTCCAATTGGGTAAAGAGAGTGAAAATGTGGGGTTTGTTGTAGGAGACAGTATTATTATAACTAATAAGGCCATCATATGTAAAGTGGTTGCACTGGGTTGAAGTGCTCCACAAATCCAGGCTGCAAATACCCCATTCATTGATTTATTCATCTGTCCATTTGTAAAAGCAAATATTTATTTATTAATTTAGAGTGTGTGTGTGTGTGTGTGTGTGTGCGCACGCGTGTGCATGGGGGAGGGGCAGAGAGTGAGGGAGAGACAGAGAGAGTCCCAAGCAGGCTTCGAGCTGCCAGCACAGAGCCTGATGTGGGGCTTAAACTCACGAACCGTGAAACCTTGACCTGAGCTGAAATCAAGAGTCAGACGCTTGACCGACTGAGCTACCCAGGCGGCCCTGCAAATATTTATTGAGCACCTGTTCTAAGGTCATGTTCTGAGAGCTGGAAGTACTACAATGAACAAGACAGACAACAATGAGCAAGACAGACACATGCCATGCTCTTATGAGGAATTTATAGTCTGTTTGGAGAGAACGCAAACAAGTAAACTGATGACGAAAGTAACTTTAGAAAATGTTAAGGGCTACCAAGAAAGCCAAACAGGGTGAGGTGACGGGAAATGGTGATATTTTGGTAGGAGGGTTAGGAGAGTTCTCTCTGAGGAGGTGGCATGTGAGCTGGGACCTGGCTGGGGACAGTCATCATCTCCTTTCCTTCTTCCTGCATCATTGATGCTTCATCCCTACCATTTTACTTGCCCTTCTAAGACCATGCACTTCCCTGCCCCCATGCTACTGAGCAGTCTTCTCATCCTGTGAACTGCTTCTCCTTGTAGACCCTGCCCCAGGAGATGGATCCTTAGGCAGAAGCAACAGTTCCCTTCTATCCATGTGCCCGCCTCTCCGGCAGCCAGCTGTGTTGTATTCTATTTGTTTTTTTATGCATCGATTTCCCCAGCAGCCTGTGACCTCTTGCTCATTCATCTTTGTATTTTAGACTATTGCACAGTGCTGGGCACACAGCGGGGGCTCACTGAATGTTTGTGGGTTTGATTTGAGTATAAAACCACCAGAAATGATTGTTTAGTTCTGTCAGGAGCCTGCATAATGCATTGTGTTTTGAAAGCGGCTTTTGTTTAGTCTCGGTGTCTAGAACACCAGCCCCTTTAACTGTGTGCATATGGCGACTGAGCCAATTTCAATTAGTATGTGCATAAATACTCATATTTCTCAGACACAAGTCAGAATCTTTGTTTTCTTGTTTCTTTTCTTTTTCTGGTTGCAAAACACATCCTCTCTAGTTCTTGGTTAACCTGACAACACTTCCTCAGGTTGACAAAACAGTCCATTGGCTCCTTGATGAGGGGGGCATGAGGGTTTGGGGGTAGGGGTAGGATGAGGTGCATTTCCATCTGTGAAGGCCTAGACTTTGATGTTCCCTCTTCAAACTCTAGTCAGACTGGAGACCAGAGATGCATGGGTGAAGATAAAACCATATTTGGGGAATCTTCTCTTCTGTTTAAGATAAAGGTCATCCTGTTGTCATTTCCTGGGGGACCTGTTGCAGGAAGGTGGGGAGGAAGAGAAGAGAGCTCCTATTTGGTGAGAACTCTGGTTCTAAAATGTCCTAGGTGTACAAAATGCCAACAAGACAGGTCAACACTGTGGTTATTTATGCTCCAGAGTCCCCCATGGATCAGGGCAGGGCTAGACTTGACCCCAAACCCCATCCTTACTGGGGTCCTCTCCTTCCCTCCTGCCTTATAGGCTTCTCCTGAGCACATCCCATCAATACCTCCCATTTGTCTGAATCCTTGTCATAGGCTCTGCTTCCAGGGGCACTCACCCCCAGGTATCTATTCAGTGCCAGGTGCCACAGCCGGTCCTCACAACCAAGCCTTGAGGAAGGAATGACCCTCACTGCCCCCTGGACACAGGCTTCCAGGCTTCTGTGAACCCATTTACTGCTTTGGGGACGCAACTGGCCAGAGCTTAATATTCACTGGGCTACATCTTGCTAGTGAGTGAGGTTACTGCATGCCAGTGAGCCAGGTGTCTGTTCTGCCTGCCACTGGGAGGTAGGGACTGGCTATCAAGGCCCACATGGCTGGTGGGGTCTGTTCTGAAGACCTGGTCATATCTTTCCTTCCGTGGGGTAGCATGGTCATCCCAAGATACAAATCTGGGGGCAGGAGGTAGGGGGCCTCCCTCGGACTCCGGACTTGACTTGTCTGTGCTCTTCCGTACTGCCTTTCCTAGAGACCTTTGCACTCAGTCATTGTACATATGCCTGCCTATTCACGCAGCCAGGATTCTGTGTCTTATCTGTTTGTGGATCCTCAAGTGACTGGTTTCTCAGCAGAAACCTAGAGGGAGAAGAGGAATGAGTGGTAGAGTTTAAGCACCAAAACCCTATCCTGAACACCTGACAAAGCCTACAAAATCAGTATGATTTCCCATTGGATGACTAATTAACCCTGACTAACTGAGGCTTAGGAAGTTTAGATGGCCTGAGGATGTAATTAATATTGTCTGAGCTGAGATTTGAACCTGGGATTGCCCGGTTCCAAAGCTCAGGTTTTTTCACCCACACTAGAGGTTGACAAACTACAGGTAAGATTCTGTGTTATTGGAACACAGCCATGCCTATCCATTATGGTATGTTATGGCTGCCCGTGTGCTACAGCAGCAGAGGTAAGTGGGTACAACTGCGACCATATGACTCATAGAGCCTGGAGTATTTGCTATCTGGACCATTACAGATTGTCAACCCCTGGTTTACACTCTACTCCCTTAGGGAGTGTTCTTTCTATAATCCAAGAACCCCAAGACACTGAGGGGGTGGAAAGATACCTGATCTTAAAATCAGAAGATCTTGGGTACCATTCTGGCTGTGCAACCCTAGCCAGGTCTTGATCTTCTCCTAGCCTTGGTTTATTCATCTATAAAATGGAGATAAGAACAGCCACAATATAGTTTCATTTTGCAGATCAAATAAAGTAACAATGGTAATGATGATTTTAGTTAAAGATTACTGAGTGCTTACTCTGTGCCAAGTATGTGCATACAGGCATGATCTCTCTGATCCTTACAAGTGTCCAGCACATAGTAGACATATAACAAGAAGTTGTTGAAGGGATAAGGGAGGTACTCTTATTCCCACTTCTCAGATAAGGAAACTGAGGCTCAGAGATGCGACATAACTTCCTCAGGCCTTGGCTGCCTGTAACAGTAGAAGCTGTTGGGTTCAGGGCAGGCACAAGGTGGGAAGGGTCACGAAGGGCAGTGTTGTCATGCTGGGGACAGGGTGTTTCTCCTGCCAAGAAGACCCGTGATCTTTGGGGCTGGTCTCCACTGTGGGAAGGGAAGATTGTGTTCCTCTCAGCTTCGCCTCCTTGGTGGAAATTCTGCAATTTAATCAGATTCTATTCTGTCCTCTTCATTTCCCCCTGCATTTTCTAGTGACTGGGATTGTCAGCAAACCCATCATCTTCTTGTTGATGCGCGTCAGCAAAACAGAGATTAGCTGCTTCAGGAAAGTGAGCACTTGGGAGTCATAATTATGAGAATTGCTTTTAGTTTTGGGTCCATTTGAATGAGTTTGAACCACATGCGAGCCAGACTGCATGCTTGAAAACCTTTCTAGTTGTGGCACTGGTTATCTTGGTTGTGTGAGATGTGGAACAGTCACTCCACCTTCACAGGGCAGGTAAAGCCACCTCTATTCACCTGCTGCTCCTTATCCAGGTGCACACTTGGAGATGGATAAATAGAATTCCTGAGAACTGCTCAGTAATGTTGTGGCTTCACTGAGGAAAGCATTTTGGTTCTAGGAAAAGGGAAAGGAATTGAGTTGATTGAGGGAAAGATCATTGTCTTAGTTTGGGTTTCCCCGGAAGCAGACTCTGAGACACGGATTGGAACGCAAGGGCCCTATTTGGGACCGGATTCCGGGAAACACCATAAGAAACACCGAGAGGTGAGACGGGGGAGGGAAGGAAGTGTATACAGGATGTGTTCTCAAGCAGATTGCCACCATGGGCAAATGAAGATTAATTTCACTGGGAGCTCTGAGAGTCAGAGCAGTAACACACTTCCGAGTTATCTTCTCAAAGGATGAGGGAGCTGGGTATTTGCAGACGAATTCCCATCGGTCGCTAGTTGAGGTCTGACATTATTAATTCCCTTTGTTGGAAGACCGCACAGATAGAAGTTGGTTGGCATGCCCTGAGATGGTATAGCTCAAGGGGATATGGTGGGGGCACGTACAGATTCTGCTATAGGCTCCGGCTCTGAAATCGGACTGCCTGAGTTCAGCCCTCAGGTTCTTCTTCCTATTTGCTGTGTGACCTTGGGCAAGTTACTTAACCTCTCTAGTCTTTATCTGCCAGATGAGAAATGTTCATTTAGTAGGTGATGGTGAAGATGAAAAGAGAGAAGCCATGCAAGACACTTACAGGGCCCCTGGCACAAGGTAAAAACTCAGGAGCTTTTAACTATTATTATTAATTAGTCTACTAAAATTGAACAGGGAACGGTCAGACATAGATGTTATGGGGTAAAAGGGACAAGGAGCGAAGAGTCAAGGCAGTTTCCAAGAGCTATGCGATGTAGAATAAAATAATTAATAAGGAAAGCCCTAGGGACCAGTCCTTAAAGTGGCCAGAAAGTGGGTTGTTTTGAGAATGGTGGACAGGAAGTAGCCATGGAAGAAAGGGTGTTGGAGTCAGGCCACATTCAGCTCAAATATATTCTTTCTTCTACCTAAAATTTGGAGATCTCTACACCCCCTTCTGCTGATAGGGATGTGGAGTCTCACTGCAGAACCCCACCTCCACAACCTCTTGTGTTGCATGGAGCCACAGCAGTGATTGGGGACAGAATTATTTGCAGCAGCAACTGGAACACAGAAGTCATTTTAGTCTAGAACTTCAAAGCTATGAAACTGAACTACAAAGATAACAACTTGTCTGCAGTAGATGGCATTGCATGTATAGTGTGGCTTGGGGCCACTGTGAACATGTAACTCTTCAGCTGCCTTTCAGGTCTTAGCTTGCTTGTAGTAAGGTCTTCTGTACCGTTGGTGATGCCCATGTAGCTTGAATCAAAAGCTTCTGTACCCATGAACTTGTAGCAAACTGACCAGTATGCTAGGGGATGACGTCCAGGATGATGGGAAACAGCTGGGATGTGGGTCATAACCCTGGTAACAATGGGTAATATTTACTGAAAGTATTCCATGTGCCCAGTCGTGTGCAAAATGCTTCCCCACTTTTTTCTTCTCCCAACAGTTGGAGGGAAGGGTCTCTGCTAGGACATCCTGCACACCTCCCTTCCATAGGGCATATTAAGATGACCTCTCTCTGTTCCCAGTGGCTTTCTCGGGGGCCTTTTCTCCCTCTGGCCTTTCTCACAAGCCCCGAGGAGCATTCTGAGTTGTTGGACTGGAGAGGGAGGAGGCATTCTCTCCACCCAGCTTTGTGTCCTGCTCTCTTTCCCAAAGAGCACACGTGCTGCACTGGGGGAGAACCGCCGGCTCATTGTCCTGGGCAAAGCCTAGGCAGTCGGAGGACCATTTTGTCTCTGGGTTCAGCAACCCTCCTAGTGGTTAGCAGACAGCAGCATAATGGCCAGCCAGTGTGAAACTGTGCAAATTGCCTCATAAATAACTCGTAATGCACAAGCAACAGGGAGAGACTGTAGCGTATGGATAAATGACTCCCTGCCATTTCGGGGTATTAAACCAGGGCTAATCTGGACCTCTCCATGGGGATTCATTAACTGCTATGGGTTTCCTGCTTGCAGACCTGCTGGGACGTGGGCACGTCGCTTGGCACTTCTCTCGATGTTGTGGTGGGGGCAACATACTTCTGGGCAGGGCCACTAGGAGGGGAGAGTAATCAGTACCTTTAACAAACAAGCTGCGGTGGGGGAGCCGTGCGGGAGCAGTACATTTTCTCTGGAGAACTCACTTTCTGAGGAAGTCTCTTCTTTGTGGGGTAGAGAAAAACATAATAATAACAGCTAACATTTATTGGGTGCTTACTCTCTGCCAGACACTGTGCTTAAGTTTTCTCATGCATCAGCTCATGTAATTCCTACAAAAATCCTACCAAGCAGATCCTATTATTTGTCTATTTTTTATAATGGAAGGAACTAAGGCTCGCAGAGGCTTTAGGTAATGTAGCCAGTATCTGCTGAGTGTGTTAGTTAGCTTTTGTTATGTTGTGTAACAAATGAACCTGAAATCTCAGTGGTTTAAAATAACGGGATTTTTTTTTTTTTTTTTTACTCTTCTCTTATGCCACTCATGGATCACATGCCCTACTCTATCTGTCTTTATTCCAGGATCCAGGCTGAAAGAGTAGCTCCTATTTGGGATGTGCTATGATTGTGGTAGAAGGAAGCAAGAGTAAGAAAATTGGTGGAGCCAGCCAGGGCTGTTAAAGCTTCTGCTCAGAATTGGGATACATCACTTCTCACATTTCATTGGCTAAAGAAGGTCACATGGCCAAGCCTTCTTTCAATGGGGCAAGGAAGTTTAGTCCTCCCACAGGGAGGTGCTGTTTAATGAAGTGTGTGTGGGGGGGTATTTAATTCTCTTACAGGAAGGCAGAGAATAGAGAAACATGTAATCTACACAGGTGATTGAACTCAGATCTTTGTATTTGTTCTGTTCTTTTAATCTCTGACTTCATGGATTTGGAGCTGAGAGACCTGGGTGTGGGTTGTGGCTCAGCACTGAGAAGCTGTGTGACTAAAAGCAGACCTCCTTCCCTCTCTGGGCCTTAGTGTTCTTGTCTTAGCTAGATACCCTCAGAAGCAGGGCAGAGACAAAGATTTGAGTGCAAGTGGTTTATTTGGGAGGTGGCCCCAGGAAGCCCCAGTAAAGATGGGAAAGGAAGATAGGAGAAGAAACGAAGTCAGTAAGGTGTGCTGTTATCAAGCAGGCTACCCACAGAGCAGCGGGGACCTAGTTCTGCTGAGAGACACATCTGGTGGGTGGGTTGGGGGAATACACGCCCCAGAGTTATCTCACCTGAGGCGGGAGGGAGCTGGGCTGTTTATGTACCAGCTCCCAGGCCTTCTTTAGGTGAGGGCTATTTCTGGGGGCATTTTGAATCTCTTGCAGCCTTAAAAAAAGCCTTTGGGGAGAATTATGTGTTTGAAATAAGCATCCCTTTGTATGCGGAGGTGAGAGCTGAAGTCCCAGTCTATACAGAGAGCAGTGTTGACTAGGAAAGCTTTAAGGGCCCTTCTGCTTTTTGTCACCTGTGTCCATAGCCTTTGCCTGGCACTGGGCCAGGACCTCAGTAATGGGTCGAGTGAGGGGTGATGGGTATTTGCATTTCCCCCCCCACCCTCCTGTGCATTACCCCGACCCACTAGCAGCTCTCTTTCTTCCCTTTCCAATGCTTCCTCTCTGCTTTGCAGGATGCTCCGTCTGGCTCTGGCCCGGCAGCCCTTCCCCTTCGAGGCTCTGGCTACCCCCCTTTCTGGGCGCTGCAGCCCTACTGCTCAGCTTGAGCTGAGGGTGCTCTTCCCCCCACATCCCATGCTTTCCACGGTCACAGGGAGGCAGCAGCAATGATGTCCTCATTTCCCACTGCCACTTGTGAACCAGGCTCTCCCATTCTATGCAAGATGCTCTTTTGCTCTGAAGCCCTTGCCCTGGCTCTCTCCCAGCCACTTTGCTCTCATTCTCCATTCGCCCCTCCCCCCACACCCCCTACCAAGCTGCATCCTCCCTAAGGCCACCCTTCCAGCCTGCTTTCCCTGTCTGAGCCATCTTCCGGGGCCTCTCCCTTATCTACAAGGTTGAAGTGTTCCACACCTGGAGTTCTTGCCCCCACATCCCTGTCTAGCTCAGGCCATCTACACCTCTCTCCAGGACCAGTAAGACAGCCTCCTCACCAGTCTCCTGCTGTGCTCATCCCTGCCTCAATTTTTGCCTTCCTGTTCCTCCCTACTTTGGCTAAAGTGACCTCTCCAAAATATGAGTGGGTAGAGAAGTAAGCAAAGTGTAGTGGTTGAGAATGGGGACTCCAGAGACAGACTGTCTGGATTTAAATCCTGTATCTGCCAGGATTAGGAACTGTGCAAGCTTGGGTGAGCTGCTTACCCTCTCTGAGCCTCAGTTTCCTCATCCACCAGCTGGACCTACCTCGTAGGATTGTTGCAGTGACAAGTGAGTTAACATATGTTACGTGCTTAGAACACCACCGGGCGCATAATGCTTACTATGACTTTGCTAAATGAATTAAATCTGAGGATGATATCTTCTCCCTGCTTCCAACCTTCCAGGCTCCCTCCCAGTCACCACAGGGCAGAGTCTGAGCTGACCAGTCTGGCACTTGGGGCCCTGGGTGAATTAGTCTCTTTTGTCAAAATCAGCCCCCTTGCTGCTTTCACCCCACATTTTATGATGAGACTTTGCACATGCTGTTCCCTTTCCTTGGTATGCTGATCCCTGCCTTGTCTACTTGCCTATTTCCTACTGACCTCTCAGGACTGGCTGAGCCAGGGCTGCAGCAGAGTGGAGGGAGGGGGATATACCTGAAGATGGAAGCTGAAGGGCCAGAGGGAGGGACTGAGGGGCTTCCCTGAGGCCCTCACTAGCTCAACCTCCAAGCTTCCTGAGCCTCTCTTCTCCAGGAGCTACTGCCTCTGGCAATTTGAAGTCCTGCCCCAGGCTGCTCCTTGTGGCCCTGGAGGCCTTGTGGGTGTCTCACTGAGCACGGGGTCTGATATTAGTTTCCTGACTTCCACATGCCGTGATTGCTGACTCACTCTTAATTCTCCGTCTGGCAAGGAGATACAGCTTAAGACTGTGGGCCTTCAAGCCCTGCTGCCCAGGTTCAAATTCCAGCACTGTCTCTTACAAGCCATATAGCATTAGGCAAGTGACTGAACCTCTCTGTGCTTTAGTTTCCCACTTGTAAAGTGAGCTCATACCTAGGTTGTTTCGAGGATCACACCGGGCCGGAGTGTGTGAAGGCACAATGGTGCCTGCTCCAATAAGTATGATATCAGTGTTTTCCTCTTTCCCCTCCAGTTGGCTGGCCTGAGGCCCTGATGCGAGGCTGACAGTCGGGCACACCGAACCAGACTGAGCATCCGCTTCTTGTCAGGGAGCACTGTGTGGCTGCCGGCTACGTCTCTGGTGAGTGCTCCTGTCTCTGTTCTTTGAAGGGCTTGCTCTGCAGGAGGATGTCCTTGGGCAAGAAGCAGGTCTGCTAACTCCATCCCTCTCCCCCCAACCCCCGTGCTTCTTCCCACCCTCTCCAAGGCTCTCTCAGAGACTTCACTCCTTGTTCAGCCTCATCAACGCTTTATTATCAAATCCTTTTCCAGCTCTCTGTCCAGAGTCATCATAATTATAATCACTACTGCAATCACGTCCAACTTCTTAGCCCCCCACCGAAGCGTGAGAGCATCGGCACTGGCCTAAGAGGCCTGTCTGTCCCACCGCAGCACCCTGGGAATGCGTGGCTGTCCCTTCCCCATCCGTCCCCCCATATGGTAGTGGTCGTGGGGCCTTGTCCTCACTCGTGGAGGTGCCTCCTTTATTCAAATACTCTGTCCCAGACCTCACCACTCTGGGAACAGTGTGCCCCCTGGGACAGTGGTGGCCATGGGGCCTTGCCGCGCATCCTCAGAGAGGTCTCCTACATTTAGACTCTCCAATCCCAAGTGCACTGCTCCCTGGAGCCCCGTCTGCTCCTGGTGGACCTGCACCGAGGAACGTGGACCAGCGTCACACCAGGTGGGGGATGACAGTTTTTCTTGCGTCCTTCTGTGATGCTCTTTTGGCGTTTCTCCTGCTGTTCCTGACATGAGTGCTGCCTGAAAAGTGCTGAGTGAAAGGCAGATGGGGCTGCTGACAGGGGGTGGGGGCCTTCCTGGGGCCTGGGTGGAGGAGGTGAGATCCCGGGGGCAAGAGAACACGTGCTGCCTTCACGTGACAGAAGTGACAGAATCGGGCGTGCCAACATTTCACAGGGTCTCCAGAGAGCTCCAGGTCTCCAGGGTTTCCACACCGTGAAGTGCTTTGCCCTCTGTTAGAGGCTGAACTCTGTGCCCCCGCAAATTTATATGCTGAACTCTTGACCCCCAGGACCTCAGAATGTGGCTGTCTGGAGTAAAGGGCCTTTAAAGGGATGATGATATTAAAAATGCTTCTTGAGGGTGGGTCCTCATCTAGTGACTGGTGTCCTTATAAGAAGAGGCAATTGGGACCCAGCACAGAGGGAAGGCCGTATGGAAACACCTGCAAGCCAGAGAGAAACCAGAAGTCAGACCTGCCCACACCTTGATCTGAGACTCCTGCTAAGCAACCCCCCCCCCCCCCCCCCCAGCCCCCGGTCTGTGGTACTTTGCTATGGCACCCCTAGCAGATGAATACACCTGCCTTTTGTTCATTTCCTTTTGGGCACATGGGGGGCCCGCATGAATCAGTCTCCTGAGATGGTCACTTAGGAGGCAGGGGCTAAGTGGATTAAGTGTTGGTTCAGGAGAGATTTTTCCAATAGCCAGAACACCCAGACCACTCAAGATGCCCTCTTGTGGTGGAGGGTATCTGGGAGGCAAAGCAGCAATTTCTTGCTTGTACAGCTAGGTAGCAATCATTCATTAACTGCATTCTCTGTGCGGGGCACTGTGCCCATCTCTTCATGAGCATTGTCTATTGTATCCTAATAGTAATCCAGTGAAGCAGTTTCTATATAGAGCCTCATTTTGTGGAGGAGGAAATTAAAGCTCAGAGAGGTCAAGTAACATGCCCAAGAGCACACAGCCCCGGAGTGGCAAGGCTGGTATGTGAACACAGTGTTGTGTCCTGCTGCTCAGGGACTATGTCATCAGGACTTTGAGAAGTCCTAGAGGTCACTCCTGCTTCCCACAAAAAACCCCTTCAGATGTTCTGTCTGTATAACCTTGCTTTTCTTTCATGGGCCCCCCTGAAGGGGAAGCCTTACCTAAACCCCAGGAGATGCTGGGAGCAAGAGGTGGGTGTCCCAGGGGCCTGTGTATTGGCCTGTGGCCAGTGGTCAGGGTACAGCAGTCTTCCCTGTGTGTGGAAAAGTGCTATGCTGGTGACTTTAGCCCTGTGGAGCACCTTCCATACACATTGGCTGTGGCACAGTGTGGCTTCTAGGTGGAGGGCAGAGGTCAGTGTCAGTGGTTTGCCAGCCTTGCAAGTCTCTATAGCAGACCCGCCCTGCAGCTAGAGACAGAGCTGAGACAGGAGGTAGCTGAGATGACTGGTGTAATATCCTAGGTGGTCAGATTGTCACCCATTTTTATTCCCAGATTGCCATGGCCTGGAATTTGGGCAAATATTAGTAATGGTTGTAAAAGCAGCTCCTTGAGTGTTTGCTCTGTACTTAGCATGCCCCAGGCAATGCGTTAATGTTTCTGAGGTACTAAGACATTTAATCCTAACAACGCTTTGGGGGAGAGTTGTTATCAGCCTCCTTTCACAGCGGCTTTGAGAGGTTTAAGCAACTTGTACAAGGTCACTGACCCAGGAAGTGAGGAAATGTCCCAATAAAACCAATGTCTGTCTTGAAAGTTCATGTGTGTAACTGCCAGCTGAACCTGTTACTAGAAGCCTGCATGCTGGGTTCAGTGTGTGGGTGGGCTCAGGGGCTCTAATGATAGTAACGTACCTACTATGTGCCACATCATGCAGTTCACACGGTTCATTTAATGGTTATAACAAGGCTCACAAAGGCTGACAAGGTGCAGGTAGCAATTGCTTCATTTTTGCAGAGGAAGAAACTAAAACGCAGAGAGGACAAGCCACTTGCTCATTATTGACATGCTGGTGACTGGCTACAACTGGGATTCAGACTCAGGCTCTCTGACTCAAAAGTCCCCTCCCCTCTCTGCCTCGTGTTCGTGGAACCAGCAGGGAATCCATGGGGAGGTGTGCCATGAACAACCCCCCCCCCTCCCCCCCATCACCCGATTGATTTCAGCTGCTTTCCAAAAGACCCAAGCCAGGGTCTGGGCATCCTGCCTGTGCTGTGGGCAGAGGGCTTCCCATGGCGGCCCTGAGAGCGTACACCCAGCTCACACGTGGGAAGGCTGAGCTGGTTCCCTCTCCACTTTATTGATGTGGAGTGAGTTGAAGGTTATTGCAATGAATAATAAATGAGCTATCATAGCGAAGCCGATTATTCCGAAGTGTTACCGATGTTTGTGCTGATAAAAATGAATAAATGGCTAAGTGTTTGCAGGGAATGGAAGAGAAAAGGCATAAAGAGGAAATTCATATGTGCCTCTGATAGTTAGAAACAATGAGTCTTGAAACAGAGGCAATCAAGGAATGGGATAAAGCAGCTTTGTGATTTGTTATGTAGGGGAAATAATGACAGAATCTTTCATCTTTGGCCATGTTGGCTGCAAAGAGGAAATAGACATTGGCTTTGAGCAGAGAAGATAAGAGACCAGGAGGAAAATAAAGTTCAGAACAGTGAACAGGAGAGCCAAATTGTAGCTTGGTTTTTCTCACAGACAGAAGGCATATAGAGGAAGGACATGGATACAGCCATGACTTCTTTGCAGATAGAAGAGAGGACCTTCCTGGCCCCAAACGTGAGGGAGGGTGACTCCCAGGATTGGGAGCCATGGTCAGATGCAGGAGGAGTATGAGAAGTCAAATTCAGTGGATGGGGTCCATCAGCCGTGGGGTAGCTCTTTATACTGATAACTCTCAATCAACTGTTTGCACCTTTTCCCTCTGCTGAGATAGATCCCCAGGGTCATTCCCAACATGCTGGCCACAGCTCTTCCTCTTTTTTTACTGCTCAAAAAGGCATACCCGAATTCAAGAGAGTGAGGATGTCTGTGGTTCCCAAACTGTGTGCCAATGTGCCACAGAGTCCCACAGCAAACTGAGGGGTGCCTCGGGATATTTTAATGTTTTCAGGGAAACTTCACCTCCTCCGGACAATGTGCTAACCACCAGCTGGAGGTGAGTCACAGTTCCAACATTAGATTGTGCTACCTTCCTTTTGATGATGTCATACCTTTGCAGAACTGGGTTTTCAGTTATTGCTGTGATAAGAATCAGGTCTGGTGGGTACATCAGTGTGGAGCACACAATGAGGGTGGTGGTGTCCAATCTAATTACAAGGTTTGAGAAGGCATGCAGTGCTCAACATTGCTAAGTAATGGTAGTTATTTGAGAGTGAAATAAAAATATTTTCTTTCAATTTATGTGCATTATTAAAAAGATCACCTACTAACGTAGTTATGTTAGGATACAAATAGTTATTAAATTATTTAAACCTAACGACTCAGCAAACATAATTATTAGGTATTTCTGTTGGCCTGGTACTCTCATGGAAAAGATTGCAGAGACACTAAGGATTCTGTAGATAAAAACTTTGGGAACTTGCATGTTAAGAATCAGGCAGGGGGGTGCCTGGGTGGCTCAGTCAGTTAAGCTTCCGACTTTGGCTCAGGTCATGATCTCACGGTTTGTGGGTTTGAGCCCAGAGATGGGCTCTATGCTGACAGCTCAGAGCCTGGAGCCTGCTTCAGATTCTGTATCTCCCTCTCTTTCTGCCCTTCCCCTACTTGTGCTCTCTCTCTCTCTCAAAAATAAATAAACATTAAAAAAAAAAAAGAATCAGGCGGGTCATTGTGAGAAACTAATGGCACACTCCAACTGGGTAATTTGAGGAGAGTTTAAGAAAATAATTCTTTCCAAAGGTGTGGGCAGCATGTGGAGAAATCACAAGGAATAGGCAGTATCTTGGGATTAGTATTAGGGGGAAGATTTTGGGGTCAGTTAGGAGAAAGAAGGAGGGAGAAAGCACTGCCTGAAAGGGTCTATGAACTTCAGCCAAACAACACAGTCAGCTTCAGCTCTCTGCATGGAGGGATTGCCAAGGTGCTAGGTCTCACCAAATTCAACCTGTAATACTGACCCGGCAAAGCCACATGGCACCAGTGGTTCTCAAACTATGCCCACAGGGAACCCTGAGTTATTACATTCTTTGAACACTAAAATCACGTCTCAGTGGTCTTTACCAGACTCGTCAATAACATCAAGGTCTCAGGATAGAACTTCCTCAATTTTAAGTTTTTCTCCCACGAATCTTCTTTAAACCGAGCCCAAAATGAATGAACAATAAATATTAATGAGAAATTTTAAAATGTGGTTTTTAAAAGGAGTGTTTTATGTATTGTTATTTTTTGACATGCAGAAACCTGCATGCATATAATATAGTCATATTTTCTGCCAGTAAAATTGTTCCTGACTCGTGTGACAGAATTAAGTACATCAATTTTTTTCATGTGGTTATGCAGAAAGCATACTATCTTCCCAATGTCTGAATGAATTTGAAACTGTTTTGATAGAAAATTTGCATATGGTGTAAAATTTAAGTTCTAGAACATTGTGCATATCACTATCATCATCATCATCATCATCGTTATCACCATCATCTCTCTACAAGGAAATCATAATGTGCCCTCTCCATATTCTTGACTACATTATCTTAAATAGTGTTTTTTTTTTAATTTTTTTTTTTTCAACGTTTTTTATTTATTTTTGGGACAGAGAGAGACAGAGCATGAACGGGGGAGGGGCAGAGAGAGAGGGAGACACAGAATCGGAAACAGGCTCCAGGCTCCGAGCCATCAGCCCAGAGCCTGACGCGGGGCTCGAACTCACGGACCGCGAGATCGTGACCTGGCTGAAGTCGGACGCTTAACCGACTGCGCCACCCAGGCGCCCCTTAAATAGTGTTTTTTAAAAAGTTTTATTTATTTATTTTGAAAGAGAGAGTGCTCATAAATGGGGGAGGGGCAGAGAGAGAGGGACAGAGAGAATCCCAAGCAGGCTCTGCACCAGCAGCACAGGGCCCAACATAAGGCTTGAACTCACAGACCGTGAGATCATGACCCGAGCCTAAATCAAGAGTCAGACGCTTAACCAACTGAGCCACCCAGGCACCTCTAAATGATGTTTTTTTAAAGTGAGGCCATTGGACCAGGAGCATCAGCAAATGCAAAATTCCTACCTTGTGGGCTATAAGAAAACAGGTGGCTGGCCAGATTTGGCCTGTAAGCTGTTGTTTGTTGACCCCTGTACTAGACCATAAACTTCAGGAGGGCGAAGGGAATCTTTCTTGTTCACTATCATGCACTCAGCATTCAGCACAGTGCCTGATACACGGTGGCCAGCAAAAAAAAAAAAAAAAAAAAAATCTGTTGAATGATCGAATAAATGAATGAATGAATATGGTTCATTGTCCTTTGTTTCCTCTTCTCTAAACTTGTCCAAAAAATTCTGAGACAAGGGAGTTAAGAGGGAGTAAGCAGAAGGTATTCAATGCCTTCTCTTGTCTACATTTTAAGTAGGAACTTAATTTTAATTCTTCCTATTTCAGTGAAAGGAAAGATTAAATAGAAGTTTCCTGTAAGGATTTTATTGTCAATCTGGTACGAAGCTCCAAAATGCTAGACCCAGAGCTCAAATATGCCAATGTTTTTTAAAACCTAAGAGTGAATCCAGAATTAGAAAATTGTTTTGTATTTAAACCCAGAAGGAATTTTAAGATTAGATTAAGCGTGATTGTTTATAGCCGGAAAGTTAGTAAAAATGTGTTCATAATACTAAGAATTGTGCGCTTTTAAATGTTCTAAGTTGTGAATTACTTTTTAAATATATGGTAACTAGATATGAGTAATTGGTACTGGGGTGGGATTGGCAGTTTCTGTAAAATGTATTTCAGGCTGCGCAGTTGAGATGTAAAGGGAAATACTGACATTTCCTGTTAAGTACCAGCCGGGCTGGAGGCCACAGCTGAGCCTCTGCTGAGCATTCTGGGAGCAAGTGACATCAATGAGCTCTAACCAATGAAGCATCCTGGAGAAGCATATCTGAGAAATTTAAAAAGAATGGGTTTCAAAGAGTGATTACACACATGGGAAGAATTAATAGGAAGGAGCCTCAAAGGTTGATCTACTTCCTGGGATACGACGTGTGTCCTAACTCACCTATGTGAAGGGAACAGAACAACTGTTGCACCTGGCACCAGGGTTGTGGGTTCTGCTGGTTGGAACTTCCCACTGCTCGGGACCATCCCTTCCTGGCTCATTCTTTTTTTTTTTTTTTAACATTTATTTATTTTTGAGACAGAGAGAGACAGAGCATGAACAGGGGAGGGTCAGAGAGAGAGGGAGACACAGAATCGGAAGCAGGCTCCAGGCTCTGAGCCATCAGCCCAGAGCCCGACCTGGGGCTGGAACTCGCGGACCGCGAGATCGTGACCTGAGCTGAAGTCAGACGCCCAACCGACTGAGCCACCTGGGCGCCCCCCTTCCTGGCTCATTCTTAACTATTATTATTATATTTTAATAATTCAGTGCAGAGTGTGTGTATAGAAAGAGCTTAACCCGGCAGAAGAAGACATTCACTCTGTTTATGGGAATCCCTTCTGTTCAGATCGTTACTCCACAACCCAAGGGTAGTGGGAATCATTATTTTTTCCGTGTCTGCAGCACGGGCGTCCCCACTCCCTCAATTTAACTGAAGCTGCTTCTCACCCCCTGGACCAGGCAAGCACATTTTCCTGGCCTAGCCAATCAAAGCATTACACTGTCCTGGCCATAGCGATTGGTTCCAGGATGAGCATGTGACCAATGAGCACTGTTGCCAGGGCTTCTGCGAAGAGACTGATCAAGCGGCGTGTTCTCCTAAAGGACTTAGGCTGCTGGTAGGAAATGGCTGCACGTGGTCTTACCATGGCGAGGGAAGGATCTCCTGAGAGGGGAGGAGCCACTGATGATGGCTATTGTCAATTCACTTTACCTCGTGGAACTTTTGCTTCCTAATTATTTTTTTAAACATGAAATTTATTGTCAAATTGGTTTCCATACAACACCTAGTGCTCATTCCAACAGGTGCCCTCCTCCATGCCCATCACCCACTTTCCCCTCCCTCCCACCCCCCATCAACCTTCAGTTTACTCTCAGTTTTTAAGAATCTCTTATGGTTTGCCTCCTTCCCTCTCTGTAACATTTTTTCCCCCTTCCCCTCCCCCATGGTCTTCTGTTAAGTTTCTCAGGATCCACATAAGAGTGAACACATATGGTATCTGTCTTTCTCTGTATGGCTTATTTCACTTAGCATAACACTCTCCAGTTCTATCCACGTTGCTACAAAAGGCCATATTTCATTTCTCATTGCCAAGTAGTATTCCATTGTGTATATAAACCACAACTTCTTTATCCATTCATCAATTGATGGACATTTAGGCTTTTTCCATAATTTGGCTATTGTTGAAAGTGCTGCTATAAACATTGGGGTACAAGTGCCCCTATGCATCAGCACTCCTGTATCCCTTGGGTGAATTTCCAGCAGTGCTATTGCTGGGTCATAGGGTAGATCTATTTTTAATTTTTTGAGGAACATCCACACTGTTTTCCAGAGCAGCTGCACCAGTTTGCATTTCCACCAACAGTGCAAGAGGGTTCCCATTTCTCCACATCCTCTCCAGCATCTATAGTCTCCTGATTTGTTCATTTTAGCCACTCTGACTGGCGTGAGGTACTTCCTAATCTTTAAAGTGGTGGAGAATAATATCTATTTCCCAGAGTTGTTTTGTGGATCAGATGCCAAACTGAGCAGTTAAAAAGCATTTCCATCTTCTTTTCTGTGCTTCCTTCCTTCCTTCCTTCCTTCCTCCCTCTCCTTCCTTCCTCTTTTCTTTCTTCCTTTCCTTCCTCCTTCCTTCTCCTTGACCCGGAAAGGGAGATTGTTTGGGTACAGACTCAACAACTCTTATCAGTGATTGCTTTTCCAGGGGACTGGGGCAGTCATGGAACAGGCTTCTTGGAGGCTTCAGTGAAGGTGATGTTTGCAGGGCTGGTATGGCTGCCCAGAGGGTGCAGGGCTGAAATAGGGGAGGGTGGAGGTTAAGGGGACAGATCTTTGTTGACCATCAGGAAGAAGTTCCCTTTTTTTAAAAAAAAAAATTATTTTGAGAGAAAGCACAAGTGGAGGAGGAGCAGAGAGAGGGAGAGAGAGAATCCCAAGCAGGCTCTGTGTTGTGGAACTGACATGGGGCTCGAACCCACAAACTCTGAGATCACCACTCACGCCAAATTGAAGAGTTAGATGCTTAACTCACTGAGCCATCCCGGTGCCCCCATAAGGAAGAAACTTCAACCCAGAGCTTTCCAATGAAAGCAAGGGCATCTTGGAGGGTGGTGAGTTTCCATTCCTGGAGGCATCCAGTCAAAGATGGATGGCCATCCATCAGGGATGCAACAGAGGGGACTTAAGTGCAGGGGGCAGTTTGGACTAAGTTTCCAAGATGGCTTCTGATTTGCAGACTATGGTGTATGATTTCCTCATCTAATGCTGGGACAAGGTACTCTGTTCAAGCTGGATTGAGAAAAATATGAGGTGGTAAAAGTATTATTTCCCTATGGCAGTGGTTTTCAAACCCTTCAGTGCATCAGAGTCATCTAGAAGACTTGTTAAAACACAAATTGTTGGACCATGACCCCAGAGTTTCTGGTTTAGCAACTCTGATATGGATCCCCAAATGTGAATTTGTAACAGGCTCCTTGGGATGTTGATACTGCTGGTCCAGGGACCATACTTTGAGAACTACTGTTCTGCGGGTTCGCTAATATTTGAATGAAAGCTGGTGTACTGTTGAAAAGCCCCAGGCTAGGAGACAGGAGACCTGAGTTCCTGCTACTCTGTGAATCTTTGTGCAAATCGCCTACTGTCTCTGGGCCTCATTTTACTCATCTCTGAAAAAGAGACATTTCATCACCTTTTCAACAGTGCACCTCCTTCAATAAGCTTTTCCTTTTTGTGGGTACTATATATTCACAGATTGTTTTCCCCCCAGAAATATAATCTGTAATTAAATAACAGCATGGCTAACCTTTTGTTTTTTTGCAAATATCTAATTTTGGGGGGGCCTTTTTGACCAAAGACAGTAGTAGCTCAGGTACCTGTGTCCATAACCACTGAGTTAAATGACATTTAAAGTTTCTCCTCAGAGCTCAAATATGTGACATTCCAGAATATTCGGGACACAAAGCCAAATCTTGAGTTACCTTTTGGGAGGGTGGTGAGCCTTGCCCCTGCTGTTGGCCCACGGCTGGTTGAGGATATGGCTGGTAGCTTTCAGGCATCAAGGGGAAGTTCGAGTGGCTTTGAAAGCCTCTTCCTCAGCTCCCAGGCTGTGGTTTTAGGTCCCCATGACCTCTCCCAGGTCATCTTTTGGGGCCCCCCAATGAGAATTTGAGACGGGTACTGACGGAAAGACTTTTGGGGTTCATGAACCAGACATGTTCTCCAAGAAAGCCTTTAGTTTTCAAAAGAGATGAAAGAATTAAATGGGTTTAGAAGTTTCCTGTTAGAGTTGATTTAGATTCTTGTTCATCTGAATGAGTGCAGATGTGTCTTATGTTGATAAGTATATCACCTGTGCTTCACACCCCGAGAAGGGGTGGCTGCTGAAATGCGGGCCTCTGCTGGCTGCCACGAACCCTGACTCGGGTACTTGGTGACGCCTCCATACCCACATCTTTTCCAGCGAAGTGAACTGTTAGCTTATGCTACAAACACATGTGAGCTTGATAATTTACATGCAGTGAGTGAAGCAGAACTGCTACTCTCCGTTGGTGGGGAGAGGGGGGCTTGCTGTTTTGAATATCTTTTTCTCCTTGGGAGCACATGAGACCAAATGTGTCCGTGAACTGGACTGATTTTTTGAGGCTTTCCTCGTATGCTCGAATTGATAAGATTTTTTTCGTGCAACTGTGTTTTTTTTTTTTTTTTTTTTTTGTTGTTGTTTTTAAGAGAGAGAGAGAGTGAGCAAGTGGGGAGCAGAGGGAGAGAAAGAAAATCTCAAGCAGCTCCATGCGTCAGGGCTCCACACTGCACCCGATGTGGGGCTGGATCCCACCACCCTGGGATCACAACCTAAGCCAAAGTCAAGAGTCTGATGCTCAACCGACTGAGCCGCCCAGGCGCCCCTTCGTGTGACTGTTTTCTAAGCACTAACTCCCGCCTAAGCTCCACATGAGGTCCTGAGAAGATCCTGTCCCCTCCTTCACCCCACCCGGCCATTCCTCACAGTTGAGCAGGGCAGCTGGTCTCCAAACAGACATTAAGGGAAACAGAAGGCCAAGCGGGGACTGATGAAGAAGAACATGGCCCTGCTGGGGATCTCAGGAATGGCTGCTCTTCAGGTCAGCTGAGTAGCTAACTTGGAGGATGGTGCAAGCAAAGTAGACGGTTGGCAAAATAAATCGGTGCTTTAATGCTGCATCTTTGAAGGGGGTGGTGCTCACCAAGCAAAAGGGGGAGACTTCCCCAGCAAAGGGAATGGCATGTGCAAACTCACAGTCTCTTTTGGATGAGTCAGAGGGCTATGTAGTTGGGTACAGATGGAAGGCGGGGAAGTGGGAGTGGGATTGGGTGTCTGGAAGGTCAAGACTAGCGCCACATTTCTTTTGTGCCAGGCTATAGAGCAGTGGTTCTCAAACTTGAATGTGCATCAGAATCAACTAGAGGATGACATGCAGATTGATGGGCCCATCCTCAAGAGTTTCTGATTCTGTAGGTCTGGGTGAGGCCTAAAAGCTTGCATTTCTTTTATTTTTTTATTTAAAAAATTTAAATTTAATTTTTTAAAAATTTACATCCAAGTTAGTTAGCATATAGTACAACAATGATTTCAGGAGTGGATTCCTTAATTCCCCTTACCCATTTAGCCCATCCCCCCCTCCCACACCCCTCTAGTAACCCTCTGTTTATTTTCCATATTTAAGAGTCTCATATGTTTTGTTCCCCTCCCTGTTTTTATATTATTTTTGCTTCCCTTCCTTTATGTTCATCTGTTCTGTATCTTAAAGTCCTCATATGAGTGAAGTCATATGATATTTGTCTTTCTTTGACTGACTGATTTCACTTAGCATCATACCCTCTAGTTCCATCCACATAGTTGCAAATGGAAAGATTTCATTCTTTTTGATTGCCAGGTAATACTCCATTGTGTGTATATATATATATATATATATATATATATATATATATATATATACCACATCTTCTTTATCCATTCATCCATTGATGGACATTTGGGCTCTTTCCATACTTTGGCTATTGTTGATAGTGCTGCTATAAACATGGGGGTGCATGCTCCCCTTCGAAACAGCACACCTGTATCCCTTGGATAAATACCTAGTAGTGCAATTGCTGGGTCATAGGGTAGTTCTATTTTCAACTTTTTGAGGAACCTCCATACTGTTTTCCGGAGTGGTTGTACCAGCTTGCATTCCCACCAGTAGCACAAAAGAGATCCTCTTTCTCCACATCCTCATCAACATCTGTTGTTGCCTGAGTTGTTAATGTTAGCCATTCTGACAGTGTGAGGTGGTATCTCATTGTGGGTTTGATTTGTATTTCCCTGATGATGAGTGATGTGGAGCATTTTTTCATGCGTCGTTTGGCCATCTGGATGTCTTCTTTGGAGAAGTGTCTCTTCATGTCTTTTGCCCATTTCTTCACTGGGTTATTTTTTTTTTTGGGTGTTGAGCTTGATAAGTTCTTTATAGATTTTGGATACTAACCCTTTATCTGATATGTCATTTGCAAATATCTTTTCCCATTCCGTCGGTCGCCTTTTAGTTTTGCTGATTGTTTCCTTCGCTGTGCAGAAGCTTTTTATCTTGATGAGGTCCCAGTAGTTCATTTTTGCTTTTGTGGAAACTTGCATTTCTGACATGTGCCCGGGTGATACTGTTGGCCTAGAGGCCGCACTTTGAGAAATTCTGCTATCGAGTTTGCGTCTTTGAGTAAGTGGATGCTTCTGAAAATGTTCTAAGGGGTGTGACAATATCAGACTTGCATTTTGGAAGGAGCATTCTGGCGGAAATTGTGGAGACCACGTTGGAGTAGGTAGTTAGAGGACAAAAAGATCAGTTAGGTGGTGGCCGAGGTAGTTGAAGCAACAGATGAAAGGGGAGGCCCAAGTAGGTGCATGTAAGGGGGTGGATATGTGGGAGGCCGAATAGGGCCTTCGGCCTGGATTCACACTTCACGTTATGAACCTCCTGCTGGCACCCAGTCTGGTCTTCCTTGCCTGATGAGTCATTCTGCAAGCGGGATCATCGAGGCTCTGAGTCCTGCACCAGGTCCTCCCAGGGCTGCATGAAGGGCACAATGTTGCCTCTCAATGACAGGGAATAGATATTATTTTTAGCCGAAATCTGCAGGATGATCTATTGCGGTTTTCATTCTCTCAGCACATTTTATTCAATTTTATTAGGTCATTTAACAAATAATTTTAATTTTCTGCCTAGATCAGAATTTCAGAAAGTAATGTACTGTTGTACTGTTAATGAGTCCCCTAATAAGCTCTAGGAGAATGCGATTTGCAAATCATTCCCAAATATAACTGTCACTCAGCCTCGTTGCCAATTAGCACAGTCCTCTGCCATTCTCTCTGAGAGGGCATAGAGATTTCTGGAAGATTCTTGTACCTGGCTGAGCCTCCCATGGAGCCTCCCATGAAGCCTTGGTGGGAGGGGAAGCAGATAAGGGAGCCAGAGCTCACTTCGGTGCTGAGCTGTGGCACCTGCTGTATTCTTGTTCCCTCCCTGGGCACCTGGTTCGTAATCTCAAAACTGAATGGCGCCCTGGGTTGTGTGGGTCAAGTAATTGTAACAACTTGGCAGGCTAACCATGAAGGCATTCTGGGATTTTAGCTGCAGGATACTGGTGGAAAAGGGGATAAGGCACAAAATTTATTGAACACTGTCTTATGCTGGGTGCTGGATTAGGACACTCCATTTATTAATATTATTTTGAATAAAAATAATGCATTGAAAGTTTTTTTTTTGGTAAATGATTTTAGCAATAAGCAATTCACTTTTCACTCTGCTAACAGAGTAAGAAGGACAAGGGTTGGCAAACTACAACCCATGGGCCAAATCTATCCTGCAAATTTTGTGTGTGTGAATAAAGTTTTATTGGATAACAGCCACACCCTTCCAGTTATATATTGTCTATAGCAACTTTCATGCTGCAACGGTGAAGTTGAATAGTTGTGACAAAGACTGGATGGTCTACAAAGCTGAACATATTTGCTATCTGGTCCTTACAGAATTTTGCCAACTCCTGATTTAGATTATGGACTCTTTGCCTTTTTCTATTGATGTATATACTGGGCGTGTTCATAGCCTCTAATTGTGCACATGATTGAGGTTGTACCATAGGCATTGTTATTATACTTGACTTTTTTTCTTGATTATATATCTTGGGGATAATTTCATGGCAGAATATCATGTTATTGATTTATATTTTGTGGCTACATAATAACCCATAATATAAATATCTTACAATTTATTTGTGCTTGCTTTTCTGGCATTTCAGTCAATTATCTTTGGAAGTTTTCTTAAATATGCTTTTTATTTTGGAATCATTTTGGGTTTTACAGAAAAGTTGCGAGGATAATACAGAGACCACCTGTATATTTGTCACCCAGTTTCTCCTAAGGTTAACACCTTATATTACCATGGTATATTTGTCAAAATAAGAAATCAACATTGGCACTTAAAAATTTTTTTTTTTCACATTTTTACTTATTTTTAAGAGAGCGGAAGTGGGGAAGGGGCAGAGAGAGAGGGAGACCCAGAATCCAAAGGAGGCTTCAGGCTCTGTGCTCGGCCTATCCTCAGCTCAGAGCCTGACACGAGTCTTGAACCCACCAACTGTGAGATCATGACCTGAGCCAAAGTCGGATGCCTAACCAACTAAGCCACCCAGGCACCCCGGTAACTATTTTTTTTTTTTTAATTGAAGTGTAGTTGACACACAAGTTACATTAGTTTCTGGTGTATAACATAGTGATTCCACAACTATATGCTTAAAACTATTCTCACCACAAGTATAGATACCGTCTGTCACCACACAACACTATTACAATACCAACATTACTAACATTTATTAATTTTTAGTTACACAGTGATGCATAAAAACCCTTCTCCCTGTAAAAATAAAACAGTGTAGGTTAGATTAAAGTTCTCTTTGATCTTCTATCCTAATCTCAGGACCCTCACCCCAATTTCTGCTGCAACTCTGGTATTCATCTTTCAAGGCTTCTGTATGCGGTCATTGTACACACAAACACATGGGTAAGATTGGAAGTGCACTACTGTTTTGTGGCTTAAAAATATAAATTGTATCACACCATGCTTATCATTCTTCCACCTTTACTTTCTCTAAAGTTCTTGGACAGCTGTTCATGGTCATGTACAGAGACTGGCCTCATTCTTTTACTGGCTGCATAGCCTCTCCATAATATGAACACGACATAGTCTGTTGAGCCATTTCCCTATTGATAGCCATTTAGGTTGTTTCTATTTTTTTTTTTTTTACTGTTATGAACAATGCTGCAATCAGCACCCTTAAATTCAAATTTTTTTTTTTTTTTGCACGTGTCTAATTATTTTTTTTTTGAGGGATAGATTGCTGTAATTAAAATCACCGGGTCAGTGGGCATGTATGTACATTTTTCAGTAGATACTTTTACAAAACTGTCATTTGAAAAGCTTTATCATCATGTATCTCCCCCACAATGTGCCTTTTCCTAATAATTGTCACCATTGAAATTTTTTTTTCCAGGTTGAGTAGTGCTATATTAATAATATAGATAAAGTAGACTGCAGAATGAAGAAAATTACCAGAGACAGAGAGGAACATTACAGAATGATAAAAGGGTCAGTCCATGGAGAATACATAGCAGAGGGCACAGTTATGTTGTGTAGACATGGCCACAAAGATATATAAAGGACAACAGCAAGACTGAACATAGGCTGCCTCATGAGGCAGCAATTCCAGTCCTGGATACAGATGTCAGAGACGTGAGTGCATATGTCCCCTATACACCAATGGCTAAGACAAATGGGCGTATGTTCATACGGCGTTATTCACAACAGCCAGAAAACAGAAAAACACACAGTGTCTGCCAACGTTGAATGGATATATAGGCCGTAGAGTATTCATGCAATGGGATACTACACAGCAATGAAAAAGAATGAATTACCATTACACACAATGACTGGATTGTTATGTTGATGAAAAAAGCTAGTACCAAAAGTACATACCAAAAAGTAATTTTGAGCATATTTATATGATGTTCAAAACAAGGAGGGAATATTAATCTATGGTGTAGAAGTCAGTATAGTGGTTCCTTTGTGATAGGGAATGAGCATGAGAAACCTTCTGGGGTAGTGTACTACATCTAGAAATGTACTATATATTTTGATCTGAGTGGTGTTATGTGTATGTACCCATCGGGGAAAACTCACTGACCCTTAAGACTTGTGCCCTTCATGTGTATCTTTTTTTTTTTAATGTTTATTTATTTTTGAGAGAGAGAGAGACAGACAGAGCATGAGAAGGGGAGGGACACAGAGAGAGGGAGACACAGAATCTGAAACAGGCTCTAGGCTCTGAGCTGTCATCACAGAGTCCGATGCAGGGCTCACACCCATAAACTGTGAGATCATGACCTGAACCGAAGTCAGACGCTTAACTGACTGAGCCACCCAGACGCCCCATCTTCATGTGTATCTTAGTAAAAATGTAAACAGAAATATAATACATGACAGATTCTGACTCGAGCAACATTGTTAATTATTTATGCCAGATACTCCCGAGCTGTGGTCATCTCCTGAGTTGCAGTCTTCCCTCATCCCTGGACACCTGCCTCAGTTTCTCTTCTGCATTCTAATTCCTTGCTGGATCTGAGTGTCTCTATGAACTTCAGTCACATGACTGGCCTCAGATACTCAGCCTCTGCGAGTCCTCCATCCTCGGGAGTGTCTATGAATCTATACCTCCTGTCATTTGCTGGGCTTGATTCTTGGCAATGCTTCATAGATTTCCTGTTTGCTCTTGTTCGACCATGAATATTCCTTCTGTTTGAGAGGTTTGCTGCTGATTCCAGCCCAAGAAGTGGGTTTCTTATCAATCCATTAGCTTGCACAGAACACCTAGGACACTTGGCTTCATTGTTGAGGGTCGCCAACCCAGCTAATTGTTCCCACCATCTCTGCTCTCCACCTTCCCCTGCTTCTGGACCCTCCCTGCCCAGTCCCTGCACACACCATTGCAGGGTGCCCCTCTCAGTGGTCATAAACACCTCTGTGTGGTGCTTCACACAGCTTCTGTCCCAGTCAACAGGCGTCAGCTTGATTACCGCTGAGAGCTGACATGGTCCCACTCATGTCCCCTCTAACTTCCCCTCTAATGAGCCTCCTGATTTTAGTGGTGCTACTTCCTGTGGGGCTAAAGGAAGATGAAATTTGTATCGAGGGATGTGCCTGAGCCTCATCGTTGCCGGTGAATCCACCCGGGAGTCTTTGCTGCAAATGTGCCTGTTTGTCATTTCATGCCTTGCTTGGAGCACCAGCTTTGCTGCCAGGAATGATCAAATCTCCTCTTGCAAAACTGCTGCTGGAACAGATAGTTGGAAAGATGACCCCACTGACAGCCCATTACTATAAAAATTCAAAAATGATTCAGCAGTTTGGGGCTGAGAGCTCCATGGGGGCGCAAAGCATGCTCAGCCTTGGCTGTGGGTAGAAAGGGAACCACGGCTGTGGGCAGGCAATGCCAGGTGCTTTGTTCCTGAAACAAATGTGTCTGTGTGCCAGATGTCTAATAGAGTGCTAGCTGGACCCGTCTGTGGGCCAGCCCAGCAGTGTCTGGGCGGGTGGGCCCAGGTTCCTTGTGCCTAATTGCTCTTTTTCTTTGTTTCCTTTTTCTTTTTCTTTTCATATGGAAAGAATAAGGAGTAGTTTATTAGTCAGTTCACTTTGGCCAGTTCCCATTCCTTCACCAACCTGCAATAATTTATAGTATTTCTGGAACAAAAGCAGCAGAGGGCTCCCCTGGAGTTAATACTGGTGAATGAAATTCCAAAGCAGAATGGTTATCAGTTATGCAGGGTAGTAGGAAATATGCCTATATTTCTGTGCTGCAGGGCACCGCCTGTGCATAGCTGTCTTTGCGGGAGGGGTGGCCAATGAGTGCCTATATCCTGGCAGTAATCTGCCACCAAGACACCAGGGTGCTGGGCCTGGCTGGAGGAAACCAGGGGACTATTTTCTAGCCTTTCGACCTCAGACAGGTCACAGAAAGACATGTTTATAGAGTTGGAATGGCTCAGCTATGGCTTGTCCCCTCTGCCTCAGCTTTGCTTGTCCATCTTTTGTATCTATTTGGATGTTTCCGAGACTGGAGCACTTATTACCTCTTGAGAAGAGCCTAATTCAATAGCCGAAAAGTCTGAATATCACACATGAAATGGGAACTCATTCATTCCTCTGTTCATTGGATGTTGACTGTGTTTGCAACCACGTCTCAGGTTCACTGACATGAGTACACAAATAGTCATGTCTTGTCCATTACAGGAAGGTGGTCCCTGTGGAGTCCTCCTGGAGTTGTGACATGTCCATAAATAGACATGTTTGTGCATTTTTAGGAGAGGAGGAGGAGAGAATGCCTGAGAACATGAGGGGGGCATGAGATTTGAGCAGGGGGAGGGCTCACACTCCTGGTAGCTCCAGCCTCCCTTGTTCCTAGCAAAGGCAGCAGGTGGACCGATTGGCCAAGAGCAGTTCACTTTTCCTCTGTTCACATCTTCCCTCCAGAAACCACAATCTCCAAATCTGAGTCCAGGAAGAATAAAGCTCAAGTTCATCTCAAGAGATTGAAGAGATTGGCATCGTGGAAGACGGGGCACAGGACCACACTGTGGGCATGGATGGGACATTTTGGGGCTTGTTGACTCCACATAAGGAATCACACTCTGCTGGCCTCACGCCCCACTCCATTCCATCTTACTCCATTCTTCTTCACATTCCTATTGAAGTACAGGTTAAGACTCCCATAGGCACTGACCATAGGTGCTTGGTGCTGGGTTGGAAGGCTGTGGGACTTTTTCTGGGGAGTCCTGAAGCAGGGAGGCCAGAGAGAGAATCCTGAGGTTACAGAGAGGAAGGAAAGCCTGTGGCTGAGAGATGGGGTGCATATCAAGTGACCAGAATTTGGCAGAATTGAAGGCAGGTTGCACTGTGGCTTGCAGAGCTCATCAGGACAAGCAAGCCAGCACTGAGAATGGCAAAGAGGGCATGGATGTGTTGGAGGCCTCCTTTTGTGCTCTGTGGGCGGGAGTCTGGGTTGGCCTGAATGGTTATTGGAGCCATGTAGGAATAGACACTTTCATTTTGTTCCATGCCAATCAGTTGGGTTCGGTTCTGCCTGTTTCTTTCTTAAAAAAATTTTTTTTTGAAAATGTTTATTAAGTTTTGAGACAGAGAATGAGTGGGGGAGGGACAGAGAGAGGGAGACACAGAATCCGAAGCAGGCTCCAGGCTCTGAGCTGCCAGCACAGAGCCCCACGCGAAGCTCGGACTCATTAGACACGAGATCATGCCCTGAGCTGAAGTCAGATGCTCAACCCACTGAGCCACCCAGGTGCCCCCAGTTCTGCCTGTTTTTAAAGATCTGTTGGACATCCCCACGTGTACCCCCTAATAGTCACTTCTTACTTCTTTTCATCTCTTGCTAAGTCTGTTTTCCCACCTAAATATCCTTTGAAAACCGTCTCCTGCCCTCCCTGCTCTGTGTCAGCCGGTTCTAGTGTTTCTCCTCTGGGGCGAAACAACCTCCAAGATCCTTCAGTTTCTGCTTCCTCTCTTGCAAATATGCCTCTTATTTGGTCACCTTTCTATGCCCAGACCTTAAGAATGTCACTTCCTCAGCCAGGATGAATCCTTGCTGCCTTCAGGGTAATGTCTAGACCTTGCATGACCCCTGACACCCTCCGTGAGTTGCTGAGGCATCTGACTCCATCTGGCTCCATCATCCCACAAGCACTCCTATTTTTCCTCATTGATAAAGTTTATGGAGCACTTATGACATGTTGGGTCCTGTGCTGAGAGCTCCACATACATTGTGTCATGGATTCCAAGAACATGCCCGTCCGTAGGTCTGCCTGAGCCTTGACCACCACATGGCATGGCTTCCCTCTCCGGCTCTGACTTCTCCCAACAATCCATGTCTTTTGGAAAGCAATACATTTACATAGACTTTGTACTGAATCCTGACTTTTTCACTTAGAAGCTGGGTTACCGTGTGCATGCTATTGAATCTTCCAGTGCCTCAGTTTCCTCATTTGTTTGATAGGGGTAATGATAGTCCCTGCCTTGTAATAGAGCTGACTGCGTAGTGCCTTTGTGAGGACTGAAGGAGACTCCAAACTACAAAGTGCTTAGCACAAATGCCGGGTATGACTCTACATGCTCTCTATACCCATTCTTCCTTCTGGAAGTGTCCTAGACCACCCGGACAGTCTGGCTCGCTCACTGCTCGTTCTTCAAACTCATCCCCCCCCCCCCCTGCCGAGGCCTTGTGCGATCCCCTCAGGCTGGGACAGGTACCCTCCTTAATGGTCTCAGAGTGTCCTGTGCTTACTTCTGACACAGTACTGAATCCCACTGGGGCAGTTGTGGTTTTCTGGTTTCTGTGATGTTTGAGTCTCTCAAGGGCAGGGCCTGTCCTTGGTCATCTGTGTGCCAAGGGGCCAAGCACAGAGTGTGACCCAGAGCAGATCCTCGGTGAGTTCTTGCCAGTGGACGGAGGGAACAAGCAAGCTGTCTCGAGATCCCAGACAGAGGAGGCATGCCTTCCGCGTCAGCTGTTTCATTGAGTGCCCTGTCCGACAACATGACGTGTGACGGAACTTAGGAGGCTTGTCACACCTCTGACCTCCTGACAAATTTAACATAGATTTGGGACTGTCTTTATCCTGGATCCCCCCTCACCCACCTCCTAGAAGTAGAGCCACATTTGCATACCGCAGCCATGATCAAGTTAAAAGAATAGTGGAGATGAAAGGAGCCAAGAGCCAGGTCTCTTGGGCAATTTCCCCCGTAATGCAGGAACAGAATTATCCAAGGAGTGATTGACAAATTAGAAGCACTTTGCACCTAATTTTAATGCATTTGGCTCCTTGAGAGGAGGAATATGTTAAACTTAAAATTATTCACCTTGCAGTAGCTTCTGTCTTTCAAATCAAAATCAATCTTCACGTGGGGTACTAAATCTTAAGGAAACAAATTGCTTTCTATGGTACATTGCACTCTTTAAATGGCTTTATTTGGAGGGCCAGCTGAACAAGTTAATTTCAGCGGCACAGCTGGCTTGCAATTGTGGAGTGGGCACACTCACATATCGTTGGAGAGAGCCTGGTCTGGTGCTCAATAACCACCCTTGGATTAAAGAAATAGTGAGTGTAATTGGCAAATGCACTGGACCATGGGGTGGAGGTTAAGATGGAGTTTCAAGACCCAAGTTGGAGTGTTGATATACAAGATTGTGAACTTGGTCCTCGGAGCATCCTTTTTCTCTCCTGTTCTGTGGCTTCCAGATACGGGAGTTTTCATAGCTCAGGACCATATTATCTCCCTTGCCAATCACCATGGAAATCTATTCTTGGGAAAGGATCTTGTAGACTCATTCACATGAAGCTGATCATAACTGATAACGGCTTCAAGTATAGCTTTTTATCTCAAATGATAATTTAATATCAAAAGAAGATGACACCAAAGGAGTTAATCTCTAATTAGGGAATTTTTGGCAAGAATTGGTGAGCAGGGAACTGATGCCATCCTTTATAGGATTTCCTACTCTACAATCATTTTTGAGCTGGAAGGAAACATCAGGGTTTTTCTGGTCTCATTTCCCATAGAAGGGGGAGATTTCATTACAGAATACGTTGATAGTTACCTATTTTTTGCTTGAATGTCTTCAGTGGTGGAGAACTCACTACAGCGTAAGGCAGCCTGTTATGTTGTTGGGTAGTTTTAATTTAAAAAAATTTCACCTCATTTTTAAGTAAAATTGGTCTCCCCAAAGCTTCCACCTGTTAGATCTAGTTCGGCACTCTGGACGAACTGTCTTCCAAATGATAGTCCTTCAAATGTTTGAGGGTGATTCCCATGTCCCCTGTTTGCCCCTCACGTGTCACCTCTCTGGGTTAAACACTCGCTGTTCCTTCAGCTGTCTCTCTCACTACACATCTCCCAGCTGTCTTTGAGTCCTGGCCCTTTTTCTTAGGACATATTCCAGTTTGTTCATGTCCTCCTTAAAATGCAGTTGATGTAATTTCTCTAACTGTAGCCTGGCTTTGGGAGAGATTATCTGATCCATGAAGCTCTGAAACTGAGCCTGTCCATTCTGGAGCGGTGCAGACAGGCTTTCGTGGTCTCCCAGGCAGCCTGGACTTTGTCCTTAGACCTATTACATTTGATTTGGTCTGTTCTGGTCATCATTCTCTGCTGCCCTACATGCCTGCCATTCCCTTCAGCGACTTGCCATCCTCACAGTTGATGAGCTTTCTTCCTGCCAGTCTCTCTGATGAGATATGAAAGGCCCTTAAGAATAATTCACTTGGTAGTGGGAGGGAGTGGCAGCTGCTGTAGCAATTAAAAAAAACAACAGCCTTCTTTTAAAAGTCCTGTGTGTTTATTTAAAACATAAACACAAAGAAAATAACAATTATCTATAAAAAAGCAATTTTTTGTGCATGTCCTTTCATAACACATTTATCCAATGGGTTCATATATATTTTTGCTTTTTCACTTATTATGACTATTTTCCCATGTTGTTAAGCAATCTTCTACAAGACTATATATATATATATATATATATATATATATATATATATATATATGTTTTAGTGAGAGAGGGAGAGTGTGAGAGAGAGAGAAAGAGAGAGAGAACGTAGGGTAGGGGCACAGGGAGAAAGAGACAGAATCCCAAGCAGGCTCCATGCTGTCAGCTCAAGAGTCCGACACAGGGCTTGATCTCATGAACCATGAGATTGTGACCTGAGCCTAAATCAAGTTGGATGCTTAACTGACTGAGCCACGCAGGCACCCTCTACAAGAAAATTTTTTTTAAATGTTTATTATTTTTGAGAGAGAGAGAGAGAGAGATAGAGCACATGTGCCCACATGCTCACAAGTGGGGGGGAGGAGCATAGAGAGAAAAGGAGACAGGATCCAAAGCAGGCTCTGCGCTGACAGTAGAGAACCAAATGCAGGGCTCAAACTCATGAGCAAACTCATGAGCAAACTCATGATGAGTGAGATCATGACTTGAGCCGAAGTTGGAGGCTTAAGTGACTGAACCACCCAGATGTCCCTACAAGACCATTTTTTAATGCCCTCATTACATGGGTACACTACATTTTAATGAATCCTCTATCGTTGGGCATTTAGGTTGTTTTACAATTTTTCCTTCTTGGAAACTGTGCTGCTAGGTTCTTGCACTTGTCCAGGATAAATTCCTAGAAACAAAATCGTTGGGGGCAATGGGTGGCAAAATTTTTAATTTAGTTAGTTAAATAATTAACTAATTTTTTAGAGAGAGAGAACACCTGAGTGTGGGAGAGGGGTAGAGAGAGAGGGAGAGAGAAAGAGAGAGAGAGAAAGAGAGAAAGAGAGAGAATCCCAAGCAGGGTCCGTGCTCAGTGTGGAGCCCAACGCAGGGTTCGATTCCATGACCCTGGGATCATGGTCTGAGCTGAAATCAAGAGTTGGAGACTCAACCAACAGAGCCACCCAGGTGCTCCAGAACTTTTGATGCTTGTTGCCAAATTGCACTTCAGAAAGGTCGTTTAAATGTACTATTTTCTATTTCAAGAAGGAGAAGCAGAACTAAATGCTCAACCTAAAATTCTTGCTTTAAATATATAAATACATGTATTTTTTACTTTGTTTTAGAATATTTTTAGCATTTTAGGCTGCCATTTTGGTAAAGTTTATTTCGTTAAAATAAAACAAGACCGTGGGGACTTTACAAACTGACGCCTGAAGATCCCTTCTGTCATTCAGGCCCCATGATGTGACTGGCAATGAGATATCAGTATTTCAGACTTCAGACCCCGGATCCTGGGGGTTTTGAGGAAAGTTATCTTGAAGATTCACCTTTTCTAAAACAAACCAAAATATTTGGTCAGTATTCCTCAAGACAGGTAGTACTGATTTCTGGTTATATTTGCAATAGTATCAGTTTGGGCGGTTTTTGGACTCTTGATATACAGCATAGTTACGTGGATCTGCCAAACTGGAATCTGATTTTTTAAAATTATTTTTGCAAAAGATAGGGAATACACTGATTCTGAGTAAATATAGTAGGTCTCATCTTTCAAAGAATGAATGCAAGGCAATCAGACAGCTGCTGACTGTCAAAGGAGCTGATGTTTCTAAAGTTCCAAAACACGTTGCTAAAATGTAAATCGTTTCTTTACACACATACGAAAACTATAAAATTCCACAGGGAGACAAACCTTTGTTTTAGCCAGAAAACTCAGAAGATGTTTCTAACTTGCTGTCCATCTGACCACAGAGGGGTTGTCTGGTGGCTGGGATTGCAGTTGGTTATGTGTGACAGATAGCTGGCCACAGTGGTGTACCAAGCTGGGGTTCCTTTTGTTCACATGACAAGAAGTCCAGAGCTGGGAAGCTTGCTGATGAGGTTGCCAGGAATCCAAACACCATCTAACTTCTTGGTCCACCATCTCTGGTATGAGACTTTTATCCTCTGGGTTGCAAGATGTCAGGAGGATGGAGAAAAGCTAAAACTGTGTGTGAGTGAATTCTGTCTCTCTTCATTAGAAAAATAATCTGTTTCCATCTTATTGCCTCCAACAGGGTCTACATGGCCACACCCTAGCTGCAAGGGAGTCTGGAAATGAAAAATGGGTCTCTCTCATGTTAGGTCCTTCTCTGCTTCTTTCTGCCTTTCCTTTCATATTTTTTCCCCTTCTCCTCAGCTCCTTCATTCAGTGACCATGTTAGGAAATTTAGAAACTGGTTTATTTTCTATGATTAGACACCAGACTTTTGTGTTTCTCATTATAAAATGAGATTGACGTGTTTTTAAATCTAAATATTTCAAACACAAACCCATGGCTTTCTTTCCTCTTCTACACCTAAGGTTGACTTTTATTTAAGTACAATTCTGAATCACTTTTTCTCTCTAGTGCTTTTTTTTTTTTAATCACGAAGAACTTTTAATGATCAACAACTCAATTAAGTACTTTTTCAATCTTGTTGAAAGTATAGAATTGGATACTGTGACTTCCCCAAGGATTGGCTACCATCACATTAGAGTCATTTGCTTTATTGTGAGTTTTTAAAATTGAACCTTTTATTTTGAGAGGATTATAGATTCACATTCACTTGTAAGAAATAATATAGAGAAATACAGAGTTGTGGGAACAATGCAGAGGTGACATTTTGCAAAACTATAGTACAATATGTTAACAAAGATACTGGTAATGGTGTATCCTTTTTAAAAAATATTTATTTATTTTTGAACAGAGAGAGAGAGAGAGAGAGGGAGAGAGCGAGCATGAGCAGGGGAGGGGCAGAGAGAGGGGGAGACAGAATCTGAAGCAGGCTCCAAGCTCTGTGCTGTCAGCGCAGAGCCTGATGCAGGGCTTGAACTCACAAACTGGGAGGTCATGACCAGAGCTGAAGTCAGACACTTAACTGACTGATCCACCCAGGCATCCCAACAATGGCATGTCCTAATGCATTGAAAAATTTCAACCAGATATTTAAGATTTCACGGCATGGCTGGATATGAAGGGGATGGGTATGTTTTCCACTATTAAGGTTAAGGAAACAGTTATTGGGCCTAAAGGACATACCAGGGCCCCAGTCAATTCCTATATCTCTTTAAATCTGTCCCCACCTTTTCTCTTCCCAGCACTCCCACAGCTGGGTCCTTTCTTGTTTGAGTAGAATAAAAATTACAAGGAAGGTCTAATATCTTGCTCTTCAAAAACATGGTTTTTGAACTAGCAGCATGGGTGTCACCAGGGAGTTTGTGCAAAAAATGGAACCTTGAGCTCCACTTAGCTGATAGCGAATCAGAATTTGCACTGTAACAAAATTCCCCAAGGGATTTATACACATTTTAAAGTTTGAGAAGTTCTGGTGTAACAGACTACTGGACAAGTTTTTAAGCTGGACACATTCTTCTCTTGGGCCTCTCTTAAGACGTCTACTTATACTCTGGTTTGTCTTCTGATTGTATAACTTTTTTGCCTTTTACTAAAGAGTCTACCTACAGTTTTTTTGTTTTTGTTTTTGTTTTTGTTTTTGTTTTTTGTTTTTACAGTTCTAAATACTTCCCTGCCACCAGGAGCAATGACCAGTCCTATGGTGTCAGTAGGCCTAGATGACCACCATTTTCCCTCTGACTTCTTTCCCCTTACTGAGCCTCTAGAATGTACAGGTAAAAGATTCCTTCCTTGGGTCCTATCCATATGCCACTAAGCTCAGGATTCTGTCTCTGAAGCAGTAATTAAGGCAGGAATTCCCACAGCCTGTGACAGTTCTCCGTCACAGCAACCTTAAAATCTGGAGACATTGTCTTCGTTCTTGCTTTGTTGTTGGTGACTTGATCAAGCTCTCCCAGACCCATGAAGCTGACCCTTTCTAGCTCTTATGAAGAGAAAGTGAAGGAGAATAAACAAACCTTTGATGGTTACCTGCTTTGGGTCAAGTACCAGGTGCTTAGTTTATGTGCTCTCATCTAAGCCTCACCTCCCATAGTGTAAGGTAAACCTCATCACACCCCTCTTACAGACTTGAAAAAAAGTGAAGCTCAAAAAATAAGCAACTTGCCAAAGATCATACTTAAATGAGAAGATAATTGTTCTGGCTGGTCGACCCTGAAAAAGTTCTCCCCTGGGCAGAAAATAACTGACTCAAATAGTTTTTCCGGGTTCTGGTCATGATTTGTTGGTTTGTTTGTTTAATTTTGCACATGATTATTGCTACTGAGATTTCGCTAATGATCTCATCCATGACCACAATGCTTGGGTTAAACTAAGTACTCTCCATGTTTCATTTCATTTGATCTTCATAGAAACCCTGTGACATCGCTTTTAATACCCCATTTTACAGATGAGGAAACTGAGCTGTCAGAAGTGAAAGAAGTTACTGAAGATCTCATAGCAACTGTGTGGGCAGTGCCCAGCAGGACAGCTGTAATGAAAAGGACAGATAATAACAAGTGTTGGAGAGATTGTGGAGAAATTAGAACACTTGTGCTGGTATGGATGTAAAATGGCACAACCATTTTGGGAAACAGTCTGGTGGTTCCTCACATGGTTATGCACAGTGTTATCTTATGACCCAGTGATTCCAGTCCTAGGTATATACCCAAGAAAATGAAACATAGGTGTATGTAATCGCTTATAAGTGAATGCTCATAGCAGGATTATTCATGGTAGCCAAAAAATGGAAGCAACCCAAATACCCACCAGCTGATGAATGGCTAAACAATCTGGCATATCTATGCAGTGGAATGTTATTCAGCCATAAAAAATAAAATACTGATCTATGCGACAACATGGATGAACCCTGAAAACATTTTGTGAAAGAATGAAGAAAGCCAACCGCTATTGGTTGATCACATATTGTGTGATTCCATTTATAAGAAATGCCCATAGTAGGCAAATTTATAGATACAGAAACTGGATTAGTGGATGCCTAGGGCTTGAGGAGCATTGGGGAGAGTGAGGGAGGGTAAAAGCTAAGAGATGTAGGGTTTTTTTGGGGGGGGGTTTGGATAATGAAATGTTCCAAAATCGACTGTGGTGATGGTTGCATAGTAAAAGCCATTGAATTGTACACTTTAAATGAGTGAATTTCATGGCAAGTAAATATCTCTATAAAACTAAAGCCAAACAAACAAAGCAAATTAAAACACCTATGTGTTTGGGCGCTTGGGTGGCTCGGTCGGTTCAGCATCTGACTTCGGCTCAGGTCATGATATCACGAGTTTGAGCCCCACGTCTGGCTCGGTGCTGACAGCTCGGAGCCTGGGGCCTGCTTCGGATTCTGTGTCCTTCTCTCTCTCTCAGCCCCTACCCTGATCCCATTCTGTCTCTTTCTTTCTCTGTCTCTTAAAAATGAACATAAAAAATCCCCCCACCTACATGGTAGAGTCAATGGTCCAAACCAGGCATTCCCTGTCTAGGTCCTATAACCCTTCTGCCACACCCCACCAAACTACTAAATCGGTGGCTCTCACCACAGGCTCTTCACTGACATCCTGGTGCCCAGCACCCCTGGCCAGCTACATTTAGAAGCTCTGGAGTGGGACTGGGCATCAGTAGATTTTAAAGCTCCTGGGTGATTCCCAAAGTGCAGCCATGTTTTCGCTGGGGGAACTTTCTCAGGCTTGGCTCCGTGGGCTGTGGTACCACGTGTCTCTGTTCACAGGCTGTGATCTACATGGAATCTAAAAGATTTGGCATGAAATTTTGATCAAAGCAATTACCTATATGCTTTTTCAGTGGAGGTTGTCTGAGGCGTAGCAGTCAGAGAAATTGAACTGTCAGAAACTAATATAAGGGTAATAAGGGAATATTTCTTCTTCATTGGACACCCAAGATGAATAGCAGGTAAAATAAAATTTTAAATTAAATTGAATATGTATATGACTTTACTTTTTTGTTAAAAGACTATAACATGAATAATGAACATGTTAAAAGGAGACGACCAGACCCTCGATTTCTTTCAATAATGTTAGTGTTGTATATCCTAGCTTGAATAAAACACATTTCATAAAACACCTACACAGTTCTGCAATGCATTATGGATGGCCTCTCTGGAGAAATCTTACATGCCTTTCAATTTTGACATAGTGATATGGTAATAATAGAAGCCTTTGGCATATAATTCTGCAGGCATTTTTATAATTTTTAGCTTTACTGATTGAAAGCCACGGCTTACCTCATCTGGATACTCACCTGCAGTAGTTTGGGAGAGGTGAATGGAGAAGAAATGACACTCCTTGTTCCTGGTATTGGTAGTATTGTGGAGTCAAAAGCCAAATGGAAATGTATTTGAAATTGTATTTGTTGGGATAGAGTTTCAGCTGCTCTAAGAGAAACTCAAAATGGCAATGGCTTAAGAAATGAGAAGTTTATTTTTCTCTCGCACAAAAGTCCAAGATGGTGTGGCCGCTCTGTCCTCTGCTAGGGGCTCAGGGATTCAGGCTACTTCAACACTTGTTGCCTCATTCCTAGGATATTGCCTGTCTCCGTATGGTCCCAGGCAGTGTGCCATCACCACACCCTGTCAGCTGAGGGAGGAGAGAGGGGACAGAGCAGAGCGTGCCTCTTACTTCTATGTAAGGACAGGAACTGGAAGTTGCATTCTGCTCAAATCCTATTGGTCGGAACTTAAGCATCTTAACCCTGTGACCGCATCTAGCTACAAGAGAGGCTGAGAATGGCAACATTTATTTTGGTTGGTCAACGATATGTCCAACTGCGTCTGCAGTTTCTGTTATTATAGAAAAAGGAGAAAATGGGAATTGGGGGCATAACTAACAGTTTCTGGTAAAGGGAGACTATAGGGCCTGAAATCATGGATATTATAAAGGCAATGTGAGTCATCTGGTATTGTGTCTCCTTTTGCTCCCGTAAAATAGTTGTTATATCCATTTACCAATGAAGGGCAGGTGATGAACCCAAAGCCACACAGCTGACTGAGGTTCTATTTGGAGGGTCTAGACTAGGGAGTTCCTAACTCACTCTGAGGCAGGAAGGGGACTGGGAAGGGCTTTCCAGATGATAATGAGATGAATCTTTAAGAAGACCACACCTAGGGGGTAATGGGGTTCCAGAAGAGGTACTGAGAGCAGGGGTAGCAAGGCAGTAGAGCCAAAAGAACTTCCATAGGGTAGAAATTAGGGTGTGTGTGGGAGTGATAAGAGATGAAGCAGGACGTCTAGATGGACTTTTAGAAATCTGTTCTAGAGGCAAGGAGGCCAGCTGGAACCTGGAGAAAAAACTCAAGCAAGACATGAACTAATACCTTGACAGTGCAAATGGCAGCTTGGGGATAAAGTCAATAGATGTCAAAGAGGTAAAATTACAGCTCTGATCTAATGCAGGGGTGAGGAAGGAGGATAATTACAGGGAAATTAGTAGGATGACCCTAGTCTATGATGTAGATGATTGGGTTGATGATGGTTCCATTCATGAAGAAATACTTAACTAGTTTCTCTCTAGCTGCTAGACTAATGGTTCCAAACATCCTCCTGGTAAGAGACTGTACAATTGGGAAATTCATGGAAAAAATAGGGTCGGGGACCAGAGCAGAGACAAACTTATGTAAACCCCTATGAATACATTTTACCCTCAAAAAATTAAGGCAATAATAGCACCCTGAATAAAGGTGTCATCAATGACATTTTCCACATCTTGAATTGGTGAAAGAGCGACAATAGGTACTGTACCATTAACTCCCACTTACTATGGCTCTCTGGAAGTTTTCGGTATCGTCCTTCCCTATAGTTTCAACGGAATACGTGCACATCTGTTTTGCTCCATTGAAGATAATAAGCATATTCAGAGGCATTTTCTTTTAGTGTCCAATCCTCCATTTCAATGCTTACTGCCTTTCTGATTTTATGATTTGGACTAAGTCACCCTATCTAAGTCATGACTCACAAGTAACTACTACTAAGTCATGTGCAAACTTGATCCAAAATTCTCACAGGTGCGGTAGAGGCCCAGAGAAAGAAGTCCATCCATATACGCCAGAATTTCGAGTAAGAGGAGGTTACTGCAGGAGAGGGATTGGCACCTTATGACGCTGGTTAGGAATACCCTGGCCCGTAAAGATGGGAATCATCCATTTGTTCCCCTCTGGTTTCTTGCACTTCATGCACCTCCTTCTGTCCCCTGGATTCCAGCTGCAGGCTCAGCCTTGGTGCAGTCCTTCAACAAGGTGCCACTGAGACCGACAGGGACAGCAGAATGGCAGCTTGAGTCCCATTTTTTAGAGTTTCAGCTCCAAATCCTATCATGGCCAGGCTGGCCTTGACCTTACGTTCAAGCCCTGATAATGGTTCATCTGCCTTGTTCCTGAGAAGTAGAGCTACACAAGGAGAGAGAAGAACTCTACCATGTGCTCATTGTGTGACCCTGGGTAAGCTGCCCAACTGCATAACCTCAGTTTTTTGGGGGCTAATGGGAGATCCAGAGCTGCAGAATCTCTATGTAAGTCAGGGATGAAATCTGTTGGGAACTAGGGCAAGAGGGGCTGGTAGACTTGTCTTGGAGCTACATTTACATGGTAAATTCTCCATCTTTAGTTTCCTTATATAGGAAACTATATAGCTTATAGTTTTTTATCTATAAGAGACAACTTATAGAAACTTACAGTGTGTAAGTTTCCTTAGAGAGGAAACTTATTTGTGGTCCCAAAAGGTTGGAAAACACCAGGTTAAGCAAAGATGAGTGAGTTTATTTTCTGCAGGACCACAGATAAGTTTCTTTATATAGGAAACTTATGCAGCTCAAATAAAAACACCAAAGTTTTCTAAAGGTTCATTTATTCACACTGCATAGGAGATTAAGGAAAGTGCATTTGTCTGTACCAAACTGTAAGGAAAATAATCATAGGAAATTATATCAGTAGACAATTCAGCAAAACAAGGATGTTCATCTTGGTTTTGTAATGGAATGATATATGGTAATAAATCCAATATATTTATCCTACCTCCAAAAGGTCCACAGAGGCTGAGGAGTTACAACAGTGTGATTCTTAGCTTATGTTTGGAAGCAAATGCTTCAATGATCCCAGGGCACGCTGTTCTCTCTTTTTGAATTTAAAACTACGTCGGTTTGTTCTGACATTACTACTGCTACTCTTTAAGAAAGTTTCTGATAGTCATAGGCAGAAAAAATTTGTTTCCCGTGCTACAGAAATAATTGGCAAAGCCATACTTGATGCAACAGCCTGGCAGAAAGGAGGGGAGGGGAGGGGAGGTGGGGTGGGTGCAGGAGGGAATGCTCTCTAACCTATAGGGTTAATCCATTCCTCACTCATTCCCCAATTCACTGCTTACTCTTGTCTCTTACTGATAGAAGCAGGCATAACCAGGATCCCAAACCCCACATTCTTGGCTAATTTCTTAAGAAAACATGCTTCAGCTGTACTTTTGAGGATTAGCAATGCCTATCTGAATAATAAAGGCTCTGAGAAGTCCTGCAGAAAAGAAACTCATTGATCTTTGCTTAACCCAGTGTTTCCCCACCTTTTGGGACCACAAATCCAACTATCCTGCATTGTTTTGTGACAGATCACCAGTTAGCATTTTCTGGGATAAGATTCTACGGAACACTTGATGGCAAAATGATGATTTCGCCATCAGAAGCTTATCAGTCTAGGGAATTCTAGGGAATGAGTCCCTGCAGACTTTTTAGGAGAAAAATTAGGTTCTCTTTTCTTCATCCATCAAGTGAAGGTCGCTTGACTTTGTGAATAGCATTTTATGACAGATGAACTGGCACAGTCTGACTTGACTGATGTTACTGATTTCCAGCTCTGGAGGTCAAGGGGGAGGCAAGGTTGGCGAAACAGCAGGCTACACATTGGTCTTGGCATTGCTTCGCAATCATCCTTAAATCATCCTTCACACCTGAGCAGAGCTCCAAGATTCTCAGTGCCTTTTACTCCAGCTCATCTTCCATGACCCTAACAATAGCCTTAGGGAGTAGGCAGGTGTTAAGGGCTAAATGTGTCTTCTCAAAATTCATATGTTGAAGCCTTCACTTCCAGTTTTATGGTATTTGGAAGTGGGGCCTTTGGGAATTAGATGGGGTCATCAGGGTGCAGCCCTCACAATGGGAGTGGTAACCTTATAAGAAGAGGAAGGCAGATCTTGCCGTCTCCATGTGTGTGCGCTGAGGTAAGGCCATGTGAGCACACAATGAGAAGGCATCCATCTACGAGTTAGGAGGAGAGCTTTTGCCAGGAACTGAATCTGCCAGCACCATGATCTTGACTTTCCAGCCTCTGGAACTGTGAGGAAGAATGTTTGAGCCACCTAGTCTATGGTATTTTGTTATAGCAGCCTGAGCTAAGATAGCAGAGTAGGAAATGATTGAACTCATCTTACACCCAAGAAAACTGAGATGTCAGGAGGTGGAGCTATATAAGGGCAAAGAGCTAGAACTGAAACCTCAGCCCCCTGATTCAATTAAATTCAACATGCATTTATGAAATGCCTACTATGTGCCAGGTGCCATGCTAGGTTCTGGGAGTCTAGGGTGACACAATCAGAGACTCTGCAGAGTTTAGAAGGGATAGATATGAATGACAGCTACAATAGTGTGAAAAGCGCAATAGACCCAGAGGGGATCAGATGGTTACGGGAGAACACAAAGAAAAAGGGGTTTATGAATTGGGTTTTGAAGGATAAATAAGAGTTTTCTGAGGGCAAAGGAAACTTTGCAGGAAAAGACCAAGGCTATTTCTATAATTTTGTTATAGTCTTTCTCCCCTCCAACCCCCGTAGCAGGAGTCTGGGCCTTAGGTGATTTTGGGTGTGTGTGTGTATGTGTGTATTGAGTCTCCGAGATAACAGAATTCTGAGATTTCCCCTTCATTCCTTCCTACTTATTTTTGAACAAAATTGGAGGCATAAGTGTTTTGCAAGAGTCACGTCACATTAAAACATGATGATGGATGGGAGAAATTCATCAATGTTGGCTGAGAAATTCATCTATGAGGTTAAAGTTTAAAAACTTTAATAAATCAAATCTCTTAAACCTGGGATTGAAAAACCAGCAAAAGGGACAGCATTCTGGCTTTGGGTTACATGTGGTTCAACCTCATTTGCAGGGGGGCCTTTTCCTTGGGGCCGCTTTGTGGTGACTCCTGCAACGCTTCAGTCCACAGTTCCCTTTCCTTGGTTCGTGTGATTTTCCGTGTTTTCTTGGTAACTCAGAACCCATAGGAAGCAGTGGTCTGGGAAAATACCCCCTGCAGCTCCTTTTGATAGGGGCCTCAGTGGAACAGAACAACTAATTGTGGCTGGCACCCAGGGAGGCCACTTTTAACAGCAGCCTCGGCAGCAGCCATGGCGGCCTGATATCACCTCCACCTGGCCTTCTGACAGCATGGGAGGCTGTGTGGAGTCAGGGTTGTGGACCACACAGACCAAGATTGTCTTGGGTCAAAGTGACACTGCTTTTGTAAGCATGTGTGGAAAGGGTCCTATTTTATTTTAAAGATGCCTCCTGGCATCTGGGTGAAGCCAGACAAGGTCAAGGCACTGGGAAAATGATCAGTGCATCTGGGGATTAATAAAGGGTGATGTGTACAACCTCAAGTTGCTCCGGGATGTTTCTGTTTCTACCCTCAAGGGGGTGGGAGGGTGGGTAACAAGGGGGCCTGCAGGTAGCAGGTGGCAGTGGCTTTGCCACTCTGTGGGTGGAAGGTATTCTGTGACTTGGGGAGGCAGCGAGAGACCAAAGGACTGTTTGAAGTCGGCAGCAGCCTGGGAAGGACTGCTTTTAATTAAAGCTCTTTCTGCTTCGTTGTAGTGGCTAAGAGGTCAGCTTCTAAGAATTCCGTCACGTAGCTTGTTAGGGCTCTCAGTCTTGGCTGGGTTTGAGGAATGTTTCCTTCCAAGCACATCTTCCTTTATCAACTTCGAAAGGGGGATTTATTCAGCTTTTGAAAGAAACTGGCTAAGATTTTGTCAGACTGTCCTAGCTCTATCAGCCAGCCTGGATGTGCTGGTTACCCCGTGTTTGGCTCTCTGCCCCCAATGCCCACCCTCAATCCATTTTGCACACATTTCCATCCTGCTCCGTGACATGTGGGGCTGTTCTATATGGATTGTGCTACCTGGCTTCTGCTTGGCTTTGGCCAATGAGAGGAGATCAGAGGGTGGTGAGACAGAGACCTAGGTCTTTAATCTCTCCCTTTCTGCATAGGTCCCATGTCTCTGACCTTAGCTGCCCCTTTCATGTCTACTGCTCACTGAGTGATCTCTCTACGATGGTTCTGTTTCTTCCTGGGCTTCACCACTGCTATACCTATACCCTCCCCTTGTTTCTTCAGGCCTAGGGTAGTGAGAGTTGCTGTGTTGCTGGTTTCTGAGTGTCTTTCTATCCTTTCCCCCCTCCTTAACATTTTGTTGACATGAAACTCACATAACATATAATTAACCATTTTAAAGTATACAAGCCGGTGGCTTTTAGTGCATTTGCAGTGTTGTGAAAACACCACCTCTCTCTAGCTTCAAAACCTTTTCATCACCAGAAAAATATCCATTAAATGATTTCTCCCTATTGTCTCTTTCCCCAGCTCCTGGTAACCATGAGTCTGCTTTTGGTGCCTATAGATTTTCCTATTGGATATTTCATATGAAAGGAATCTTACAGTATGTGACCTTTTATGTCATTTCTTTCCCTCAGCATAATGTTTTCAGGATCCATCTACATTGTAGCATGGGTCAGCACTCGATTCATTTTTACGGCTGAATAATATTCCATTGTATGGAAAGACCACAATCCCCTAATTCTTAGCTTTGTAAACTGGTGGTTCTCAAAATGTAGTCTCCAGACTGGCAGCATCAGCATCCCCTAGGAACTTGTTGGAAACACAAATTCTTGGGCTACACCCCATCGGGGAAATAAGCAATCTAGTTCTTAGTAAGCCCTCTAGGTGATTCTGATACACTTCAAGTATGAGCCCCATAGCTGTAAGTATTCTCTTTACTAAAGTCTTCATTTGAACCATCTGGGATGAATCCATGTCCTGGTGGGACCCTGACTCATACCCTCTACTCCTTCAGCCGGGGTCTCTGGCAACGTTCTTTATGTGGTTGGTTCTGGGTACATCCTGAGCATGGCAATGAGGTCTCAACAATCTCAGTCTTAGAAGTAGAGTTGAGTCACCTGGATGTCTTTTTTCTGTCTGGTGTGCCCAGGGGGGCCCAGGGGCCTGTGCTTGGCCAAGACTGGCCCTTCCAGGTAGTAAGCTATAGGCATTGCTCTAGGGATTCACTCTTGTTTAAGACCAAGAAGCCCAAGCCAGAGCCAGTCATCCAATCAGATGCTGGACTTGATACCCAGAGAGGAAAGACTCTCATTTCCTATGACCAGAAAGGAATCTGGGGTGGGAGGATGGAGGTAGGGGTTTCTGTCTGGTCAGAAAAACTCTACCCTGGAGAAAACTACTCTTATGTGATAGGCAACAATTTAAAGAAAAACCACCTCATGTGATCCATACATTTTGGGTGACTGTGGCCCCAGCTGGATCAAAGCCGAGGCTGAAACAGACTTGCAGAAATCAGGAACTGAGAGCATTCTTCCTTTTCACTCTTTTGTACTCACATCCACTGATTTCATAGATGTCAGGAGTCTCCTGTGAAAGAAACTGAGCATGGTTCATCCTTGGGGTTCAAATACATCTGATGGTCTTGAGGCAGGCCCAACAGAGGCTGATTTTTTTAGGTAGGGGCATCTGAATGCCTGGGAGAGAATTTGTCGTGGGAAGAGAAAGCACAGAGCGAATGTGTTAATCTTTACCAAAGATCCCTTTACCAAGGGATCTCAGACACAACGTGACTCCGGTCCTCTCCCAATCATTCTGTGTGTATGTTTTCTGGAAGGGGAGAGGGCTATGCATGTTAAAAAATACCTAAGGATGCTACACCCCCAGCTATCTCTGCTGTGGGATCCCCCTACAAGAGGAGGGGATAAAGAAAAAAGAAGGGGTGTCCCTGCTGGCAGGGTGAAGTGCGGGCACACAAGAAAGCCAAAACATCAAGGAAATCTGGGGTAGTGTCAGCAGCAGGGCAGATGTGACCTGAGGGTCATTCAGGTCAGTGCCTGGATTAGAGCCAGGGGAGGGAAGGGGCAGGTGGGGATGTAGGATGACATGGGACCTTTTGTGAGATACTTCTTGGGGAGGGTTAGAGAGGGATGTCATAGAGTGTGTGTGTATACGTATAAAGGTGAGGATGGGGACCTGATCTCGTACAAGGGAGGGCAGTGGAATTCTGATTTCACTGATACAATGACCACCTTTATACCCTCCAAAAGTAGAGGAGTGGAGGACATTTGAACTATACATGAAGTAATATATAACCTCCCTAGTAATCAGGGAAATTCAGGTTAAAGCAAGAGTGAGATGTTTGCCTATCAGTTTGGTAAATATTAAGAGAATAACGTGTTAATTAAAGTAACGTTACCTGCTGCAACAAACACACCAAAAATCCTTAATGGCTCAGAAATTAGTTTCAGTTCTGGGTTTCACAAAGTCCAAGATGGGCATTCCTAGTTCTTCAGCTGACCATTCAGGGGCTCAAGTCCCTGTCGTCTCGGGGTTCTTCCTTCTTCAACTTGTGCCTTCTGTGACCACCTGCAGTTACTTCCATTCCAGCCATCTGCAGAGGGGAAAGCGGAAGGAGATGAGCCAGTGAGAGGATTTCATGTGCTGAGTTGGAAATGATGCGTATCCCTCTTGCTCCCATTTCATGGGCCAGAATGCAGATGTGGAAGTGCCAGGGGATTAACACCTTTCGGGAGCACCTTCAGCCATGACTCATGGTCGCCAGATAAATATCCCAGTCCTTTGAACCTTGGGCAGGATAACTGTTATCTGCACATGTTCTAAGTTGGCTTCCAGAGTTCCCCAGTGGGATTGTGTTACAGTTGCCTGGAATGGAAACTTGCCTTAAGACACACCCTTTGGGATACCTGGGTGGTTCAGTCAGTTAAGCATCTGACTCTTGGTTTTGGCTCAGGTCATGATCTCCCAGTTGATGAGTTTGAGCCCCATGTCGGGATCTATGCTGACAGCCTGCTTGGGATTCTCTCTCTGTGCCCCTCCCCTTCTCTCTCTCTTTCTCTCAAAATAAATAAATAAACATTAAAAACAAACAAACAAACAAACAGATAGACACACCCTTTATTAGCCCCCTTTCCTGTTTTACTTCTTCACTCTGCCCCACCCCCAACAAATTACTTGTACTTGAATCCTTATTTCAGGATCAGCTTCTGGGGGACTCCAACCAAGACATCACCTAAATTGGCCATCCTGAAAAGAATGGCCTTTGCAAATATGGGTAAGAGATCTTAGGAGTCAGATAACACTTTTGCTGTTGCAGCCCTGAATGGATGGAAGAAGATTGTCTTTGGAGTAAAGTGGGTTAACGATGGAATTTAATTCCATTAAATAACGGTCTGCTCCTAGCTTCTTAGTGCAGGAAAGCACAGGGCCCTGTTTAGAATTCACCTTGAATGTGTGTCTAATTTTGCTTGTTCTGGGTTGCTACCATAGTAACAAGAATAATTAACTTTAATTACTACATCTCTCTGTTTTTGCTCACCACTTCCTTCCACTCCAGTTCATTCTGAACTTGCTTTGAAGTATCTTAGTGAAGCAGTCAGAGCTCCTCTATCTACCTTCACTGGCACATTGATAACATCCTCTTCCTGTTTTTTTTTTCAGGCTACATGTTCCTGTTGTATGTACATCCATTTCTTTGGTGCTAAAGCACATATTTATTATAGCCTAGGCCTTTAAACAGGGTTCACCAATTAGAAAACACAGAAGTGATAGCACTTCTGGGGCAGTATTTGGTTCCCTTTTGTCAACTCAGAACATCTGTTTGTCCAATGGGGGCACCTTGGTTTATTGCTGTCATTAGGAACTGTCAGCCAGAGGAACGGAGACCTGCATTTCCCACTGAGGTGTTGCATATTAAAAACTTACATTTTCTACCAACAGTTCAGTCCTACTTCATATTTTTTTTTAAAGAAGAAGGTTCTCAATTTCTGTTCATAAGTGTGTATTGATTTCTAGGAGTCATTCAATAGGCAAGTGATGGCCATTTTTGATAGGCACTTAAAATTTTTTTTTAATGTTTATTTATTTTTGAGAGAGAGAGAGGGAGGTGGGGAAGGACAGAGAGAGAGGGAGACACAGAATCTGAAGCAGGCTCCAGGCTCTGAGCTGTCAGCACAGAGCCCAATGCGGGGCTTGAACTCACGAGCCGTGAGATCATGACCTGAGCCAAAGTTGGATGCTTAACTGACTGAGCCACCCAGGTGCCCTGATAGACACTTTTTGCCAAAAATAAATAAAAATGATAAACATAGCAGGTTCTCATGAGACTCTTCTCATGCTGCACCCCCTCAGCCCACCTGATTTCAGAAGTGCTGGGGTTTCACGTTGCTACATCTGTACCAGGGAATACAGTTCCATGTTAGTACATCCATACAATGGAATATTATGCAACTTAAAAATATAGGTAGTCTGCTCATCCACTCAATAGCATCTGGCCATGTGATAGGCTCTGGGAAATAAAAATGAGTCAGACATTATGCCTCAGAGAGTGTAGTTCACAGTCTCTTGGGGGTTGATGAACACAGGAAAAGATAATTAAAATATACCCCGACAAGTTCAAGGATATATAGGAATTAAGGCATGTTGGGATGATGGGCACATTTTGGGCAGAAAGCCCAGATCACAGTATGTAAGTTGTGGCAAATATCATCAGAGACCAGACCTGCAGTGTTAAAAGATTCAGCCTCACAGGAGACAAATGAGCTGCCTGTTGTCCACGGGACTTGAGCATCATAGAACCTCGGATGTCACTGGTCTAACCTTTGCTTGGCTCGTTTGTGCAGAATCTTTGCAAGGTAATCATCCAGCCTGTGCTTGGCACTTCCTAGCACTACATCTGGTGCTGTCTGCACCCTGACTGGGGAGTACAGACAGGAGAGAGCACTTTCCTGCGACTTTGCCCATGCAGTCTGGTTTGTCCCCAAGTATTTCTGCTTCTTCTGCATAGCAACCCTGCATATTTGGGCTGGCACTTTGCGTATTCCCCTTCAGAATGAGTAAATCCTGGTTTCTTTAGCTCTTTATCACATGACATCTTGCAGTGCTATCAATTCTCCCTCCTAAATATCTCTTGAATCTGATTTCTTGTCTTCACTTCCATGGCTCATTAGCATAGATAATGAGACAAAAGCTATGTGGCCATTACTATCAGTTACTCTATTTTTTAAAAAATATTTTTGAGAGATAGAGAGCAGAGAGAGGGAGGGAGAAAATCCCAAGCAGGCTCTGCACTGTCAGTGGAGAGCCCAACACGGGGCTTGAACCCACAAACCATGAGATTATGACCTGAGCTGAAGTCGGACGCTTAACAAACTGAGCCATCCAGGCGCCCCTCAGTTAATTCTGTTTTGGACCTCTTTCTTCTCTGGCCATGGACAAATGCAGCAGTGTCCTAGCTGACCTCCCAGCTTCCCTTTTGCCCCTTCCGTCTTCATTTTTACTGTGTCTGGAGCTATTCTTCCAAAATGAAACAGTACTCTGCCATTTCCCTGTTTCAAACCAGTCAGTGGATTCCCATGCTCTTCACATAAAGGACCCAAATCCTTAACCTGCCTCTCAAGGTTGGCAGTGTTGGTCCTCTCCAGTCATGGCTCTCTCTCAGTGCTCCCTTTGGCAGCAAACATACTAGTCATTTAGAAAGTATTTTAGCATCTTGATTGTGCCGTGACTTCTGTGGTCCCCCAGGATGCACATAGATGTATTGCTCTGCCTACAGTGTGTTCCTTTGATCCCCCTGGATGGTTTCTGTTCATTTTTCACGTCTGAGTTTATTAGTAACTTCCTCTGGCAAGCTTTCACTGAGAGGACCCTCTCTCCAGGTTAGGGGTCTATGGCAAACACTTTTTCTTTTTTTAATTAAAGTAACTTGCATACACTTCAGTGAATTCAGTTTAAGTATATAGTCATTCAAGTAAAGATATAAAATGTCCCTAGCACCTCAAAGGCTAAGAAGACCCTCATGTTTCTTAGACGATACTTCTCAAAAGCACCTGCTATTCTGACCTTGATCACCATAGATTAATGTTGCTTTCTTTTAAATTTCGTATAAATGGAAGCATGCTATGTTCCCTTCTTGTATGTGGCTCCTTGCACTCATCTGTGTTGTTGAATGTGGCGGTAGCTCATTCTTTTATTTTTTTCTGTGTGTTATTCCACTGTATGACCCATTGTATTAATACGCCATCAGTTTTGGGTCTAGCCTACTGATTTTTATTTTTAAAAAAATTTTAACTGTTTATTTATTTTTGAGAGAGAGAGAGACAGAGCACAAGTGGGGGAAGGGCAGAGAGAGAGAAAGGGAGACACAGAATCTGAAGCAGACTCCAGGCTTCAGAACCTGACACAGGGCTTGAACCCACGAACCATGGGATCATGACCTGAGCCAAAGTCGGACACTTAACTGACTGAGCCACCCAGCGCCCCAGATCTAGCCTACTCTTGATGGGCATTTCAGTTGTGTCCAGTTTTTATTAAGAATATTGCTGCCATCATCATTAGTGTCTCTTGCTGAACATATACATTCATTTTTTCTTTATATCACATGTATTCTTATCCATTTCCTAAGTAAATATATATTCTTATACATTTCTTTCTTTTATTGATAGATTTTTTTTAACGTTTATTTATTTTTGAGACAGAGAGAGACAGAGCATGAACGGGGGAGGGGCAGAGAGAGAGGGAGACACAGAATTGAAAGCAGGCTCCAGGCTCTGAGCCATCAGCCCAGAGCCCGATGCGGGGCTCGAACTCACGGACCGCGAGATCGTGACCTGAGCTGAAGTCGGACGCTTAACCGACTGAGCCACCCAGGCACCCCTTTTATTGATAGATTTTATTTATTATTTGTTTTTCTAAAATATTTGTTGCCTCTTCTTTCTGAGCTTTTCCCCTTTGGAACCATTCTTTTTTTTTTTTTTTTTTAATAACGTTTATTTATTTTTGAGACAGAGAGAGACAGAGCATGAGCGGGGGAGGGGCAGAGAGAGAGAGAGGAAGACACAGAATCAGAAGCAGGCTCCAGGCTCCGAGCTGTCAGCAGAGAGCCCGACACGGGGCTCGAACTCACGGACTGCAAGATCATGACCTGAGCCGAAGTCGGATGGTCAACCGGCTGAGCCACCCAGGCGTTCTTTGGACCCATTCTTGCAGGAGGATTTTATTTTCCACCTTACTGTCACAACGGCTGGCCTTGTGACCTGCTCTGACCAATGAAATGTGACAGAATGCATGCCACTTCTGATTAGAAGCTTTAAGGACAATCGCATGGTTCTGCCATTGTGCTTTTCCCTCTAATATGAGATTGGCAGAGAGGCTAATCTTCCATTTTGGGTCCTAGAATGAAGAGCAGATAGAATAGAGAGCCATCTTGACCCACAATGGACATCAGTGAGAGCGAGAACTAAGCATTTGTGGTTATAAGCAGTTGGAACCTAGGAATTATTGTCACTACAGCTAAATGTGGTCGAAGTTGACTGATACAATGCCTCTCCTTCTGCTCCCTTAGCACCTTCTAAATTAAAAATGGACCCTTCTGGCGAGGTGTTGTTTAACTTTCTCCCATTTGCCCCCTTCTTCCATACCCAGTCTGTAAGGGTGGAGACTGTACATGTCTTGATCATCATCCTAAACCCAGCACCTAGTACTCTGATGAACAAACAGTAGGTTTACCATACACATTTACTCAATGGGAATGGCTTTTAACCTTTTGTTGATGGGAAAGTACGTTTTCCTAGGTGTCCTCTTCATAGTGGGAGTCCTGAAACAGAGCACCATTTCCAAGTGTGGTCTGATTAGTGAGAAGATAATAGCTCCAAACTTCTTTCCTATGGACATGATACTCCTAGTGGTGCGGCTAAGGCTGTAGCCTGTTTGGCAGTGATATCCCACTGTTGGTTCACATGGACCTCACTGATGACTCCAACTCTGGAATTTTTCCTATGGCATTACTGCTAAGACAGTTTCCCCATCCTGGGTTTGGGCAGATACCCTTGATAAACTTATCGATCCTCACATCCCTCTGTCAATAAGCTTACTGTCTCATTTTTTCCTGGAGCCTGAGTTTACTTGTTTGTTTATTTATTTTAACCATGACTTTCTCACTGTTTTCTCACTTCCCATATCTGGTTGTTCTATCTCGCCCTGTCCTCCAGAAACACCAAATTACTCCATTTAAATCTTGATATTATCACAAACTTCTGTCCGCTTCTGATTGACATAGGCACTTATCAGCTTCCAGCAAACTGAGCTTTATTGTGCTATAGGGTGTAAAGGTGTCACAGTAAGAAATTGCTTGGTCAAAAATTAGCACCTGCAATTTGGGACACCTGCTATTGTAACTTTCGATTTAGGGATCATACTTGAACACTGTATTTTCTTATTGATTTGTAGATGTTCTTTACATACTCTGGGTATTAATTCTTGGTTGGCTGTGTGCATTACAAACAGCTGACCTCACTTTGTCTAGTCTTTTCATTTTCATTTTGTTTATAGTATCTTTTTTTCCCTACAGCGAAGGCTTTAATTTTAATTTGTCCATCTTTCCTTTATGGTTTATGCTTTTTTAATCTCTTGTTTAAGAAATTCTTCCCAACCGTGAGTTCACAAAGAAAGTGTACATTTTCTTCTAAAAATAATTTTTCACATGTAGGTCCCCAAACCATTTGCAATTTTTAAAATTATATGTGGCATGAAAGCAAAGGTATAATGTTTTGTTTTTGCATGCAGAAGTCAAATTGTTCCCAAACTGGTAATGGCTATATTGATATGCAATGTTCTCATATTCTTCATTCATATACATAGGTAGGTCTGCTTTTATGCTCTCTGTTCTGTTCCAGGGGACTATGGTTTTATTCCTGCACCAATACCATACTGCTCCAGTTATGATAGGTTCATCCTATCTTTCCAGATAAACCCCTCGCCTCACTTTCTTCCTTTTCAGAATTGCCTTGGCTATTCTTAGGTTATTACTCTTATATGTGAATTTTGGAATTAGCACATGTTCCATGAAAAGCCCTATTTGGATTTTGCTTAGAATTGTATGGAATTTATGAACTAATTTGTGGAACACTGGCATCCTTATGACATGTCTTCCTTCTTATTCATAATAGAACTTGTCATTTGGTCAGACCTTCAAAAAGTGTTTTGTAATTTTCTTCATAAAGTCTTACACTTTTCTGGTTAGATTTACTCCAAGTTACCTTATGATTTTTGACTAATGTGAATGCTGTTGTTTTTTTAATTCTATATACCTTTTCTAATTTGGCTGTATTTGGTGTATAAAAATAACTGCTGGGATTTAAAAAACTTTGAATTTAAATTAAGCAACTGAACTCAAATACCTCATGTGTTTTAGTAGTTTTTAGATTCTTGGGGATTTTCAGAGTAGCAACCAGATTGTAGGCAAATAATGACAAGAATGAAAATAATGACAACTTTTACTTTCCAATTCTTAAAAATTTTTTAAAATGTTTATTTATTTTTGAGACAGAGAGAGACAGGGTGTGATCAGGGGAGGGGCAGAGAGAGAGGGAGACACAGAATCTGAAGCAGGCTCCAGGCTCTGAGCTGTCAGCACAGAGCCTGACGCGGCGCTCGGACTCACTGACCATGAGATCATGACCTGAGCCAAAGTCGGACACTCAACCAACTGAGCCACCCAGGCGCCCCTTACTTTCCAGTTCTTGTATGACATATTTCTTCATCTTATTATCTTTAAAATTTATTTATTCAAATTCAAGTTAGTTAACATACATGGTAGTATTGGTTTCAGAAGTAGAACCCAGTGACTCATCACTTATATGTAACATCCAGTACTCATCCCAACAAATGTCCTCCTTAATGCCCATTACCCATTTAGCTCAGACCCCTCCCACCTCCCTTGATGCAACTCTCAGTTTGTTCACCTGTTTTGTTTCTTAAATTCCACATATGAATGAAACCATATGATATTTTTCTTTTTCTTACTTATTTTTCTTAGCATAATATACTCTAGTTCCATCCAAGTTATTGCAAATGGCAAGATTTCCTTCTTTTTTAAAAATTTAAATCCAAGTTAGTTAACATATAGTGTAATAGTGGTTTCAGAAATAGAATTTAGTGATTCATCACTTACATATAACACCCAGTGCTCGCCCCAATAAGTCCCCTCCTTAATGCCCATTGCCCACTTAGCCCATCCCCCCACCCAACACCTCTCCAGGAACCCTCAGTTTGTCTCTGTATTTAAGAATCTCTTATGGTTTGTCTCCATCTCTGTTTATATCTTATTTTTGCTTCCCTTCCCCTATGTTCATCCGTTTTGTTTCTTAAACTGCACATATGAGTGAAATCATATGATATTTGTCTTTCTCTGACTGACTTATCTTGCTTAGCATAATACACTCTAGTTTCATCCACATTGTTGCAAATGGCAAGATTTCATTCTTTTTGATCATTGAGTAATATTCCATTATATATATATTCCAATATATATATCCATTATATATACATGTATATATATGTATGTATACATGACCATATATATACCACATATTCTTTATCATTCATCAGTCAGTAGGCATTTGGGCTCTTTCCATACTTTGGCTATTGTTAATAGTGCTGCTATAAACGTTGGGGTGCATGTGCCCCTTCATATCAGCATTTTTGTATCCTTTTTATAAATACCTAGTAGTGCAATTGCTAGGTCGTAGGATAGTTCTATTTTTAATTTTTTGAGGTATCTCCACACTGTTTTCCAGAGTGGCTGCACCAGTTTGCATTCCCACCAACAGTGCAAGAGGGTTCCTATTTCTCTGCATCCTCGCCAACATTTGTTGTTGCCTGAGTTGTTAATTTTAGCCATTCTGACAGGTGTGAGGTGGTATCTCATTGTGGTTTTGCTTTGTATTTCCCTGATGATGAACGATGTTGAATATCTTTTCACGTGTCTGTTAGCTGTCTGGGTGTCTTCTTTGGAAAAATGTCTATTCATGTCTTGTGTCTATTTCTTAACTGAATTATTTGTTTTAGGGTGTTGAGTTTGTTAAGTTCCTTATGGATTTTGGATACTAATGCTTTATCCGATATGTCATTTGCAAATATCTTCTCCCATTCTTTTGGTTGCCTGTTAGTTTTGTTGATTGTTTCCTTCACTGTGCAGAAGCTTTTTACCTTGATGAGGTCCCAATAGTTCATTTTTGCTTTTGTTTCCTTTGCCTCCAGAGACATGTCAAGTACGAAGCTGCTGTGGCTGAGGTCAAAGAGGTTGCTGCCTGTTTTCTCCTCTAGGATTCTGATGGCTTCCTGTTTTACATTTAGGCCTTTCATCCATTTTGAATTTTTTTTTTGTGTATAATGTAAATGGTCCGTTTCATTCTTCTTCATGTCACTGTCTAGTTCTCTCAGCACCATGTGCTGAAGAGACTGCCTTTTTTCCACTGGATATTCTTTCCTGCTTCGTCGAAAATTAGTTGTCCATACATTTGTGGGTCCATTTTTGGGTTCTCTATTCTGTTCCATTGATCTGTGTGTCTGTCAGTGCCAGTACCATACTGCCTTGATGATTACAGCTTTGTAATACAGCTTCAAGTTGGGGACTGTGATGCCTCCAGTTTTGGTTTTCTTTTTCAGCATCCCTTTGGCTATTCTGGGTCTTTTCTGGTTGCATACAAATTTAGAATTGTTTGTTCTAGCTCTGTGAAGAATGCTGGTTTTGCTTTGATAGGAATTGTATTGAATGTGTAGATGGCTTTGTGTAGTATGGACATTTTAACAATATTTGTTCTTCTAATCCATAAGCACAGAATGTTTTTCCATTTCTTTGTGTTTTCTTCAGTTTCTTTCATTAGCTTTCTATAGTTTTCAGCATACAGATCTTTTACCTCTTTGGTTAGGTTTATTCCTAGGTGTCTTGTGTTTTTTGGTGCAATTGTAAATGGGATCAATTCATTGATTTCTCTTTATGCTGCTTCATTATTGGTGTATAGATTTCTGTACATTGATTTTATGTCCTATGACTGCTGAATTCATGTTCTAGTGGCTTTTTGGTGGAATCTTGGGTTTTCCACATAGAGTATCATGTCATCCGCAAATAGTGAAAGTTTGACTTCTTCCTTACAAATTTATAGATCTCTTATTTGTTTTTGCTGTCTGATTTCTGAGGCTAGGACTTCCAGTAGTATGTTGAACAATGGTGAGTGGACATCTGTATAGTGTTCCTAACCTTAGGGGGAAAGCTCTCAGTTTTCCCTCATTGATGATGACATTAGCTGTGCGTCTTTTGCATATGGCCTTTATGATATTGAGATATATTCCATCTGTTCCTACTTTCTTGAGGGTTTTTATCAAGAAAGGATGCGGTATTTTGTCAAATGCTTTTTCTGCATCTATTGACAGGATCATATGGTACTTATCCTTCCTTTTATTAATGTGGTATCGCATGTTGGTTGATTTGCAAATATTGAACCACTTCTGCAGCCCAGGAATAAATCCCACTTGATCATGGTGAATAATTCTTTTAATGTACTGTTGAATTCGATTTGCTAATGTCTTGTTGAGAATTTTTGCACCCAGGTTCATCAAGGATATTGGCCTGTAATTCTCCTTTTTAGTGGGGTCTTTGTCTGGTTTTGGAATCAAGTTAATACTGATTTCATAGTATGAGTTTGGAAGCTTTCCTTCCATTTTTATTTTGTGGAACAATTTGAGAAGAATAGGTATTAACTCTTCTTTAGATGTCTGATAGAATTCCCCTGGGAAACAATCTGGCCCTGGACTTTGTTTATAGGGAAATTTTTTATTACTGATTCAATTTCTTTGCTCGTTATAGGTCTGCTCAGATTTTCTATTTTTTCCTGTTTTGGTTTTGGTTGTTTGTATGTTTCTAGGGATTTCTTCATTTCTTGTAGATTTCCCAGTTTTTTGGCATATAATTTTTCATAGTATTCTCTTATAATTGTTTGTATTTCTGTGTTGTTGGTTGTGATCGCTTCTCTTTCATTGTGATTTTATCTATTTGGGTCCTTTCTCTTCTCTTTTTAATAAGTCTGGCTAGGGATTTATCAATTTTTTTTAATTCTTTCAAAGAACCAGCTCTTAGTTTTGTTGATCTGTTCTACTGTGGGTTTTTTTTTTTCTGTTTGTTTCTATATCATTTATTTCTGCTCTAATAATTATCATTTCCCTCTTCTGCTGGATTTAGGCTTTATTTCCTGTTCCTTTTCCTGCTCCTTTAGGTGTAAGGTTAGATTATGTATTTGGGACCTTTCTTGCTCCTTGAGGTAGACCTACATTGCAATATACTTTGCTCCTAGGACTGCCTTTGCTGCATCGCAAAGGGTTTGGAGTGTTGTGTTTTTATTTTCATTGGCTTCCATGTATTTTTTTTTTTTTATTTATTTTTGGGACAGAGAGAGACAGAGCATGAATGGGGGAGGGGCAGAGAGAGAGGGAGACACAGAATCGGAAACAGGCTCCAGGCTCCGAGCCATCAGCCCAGAGCCTGACGCGGGGCTCGAACTCACGGACCGCGAGATCGTGACCTGGCTGAAGTCGGACGCTTAACCGACTGCGCCACCCAGGCGCCCCGGCTTCCATGTATTTTTAATTTCTTCTTTTATTTCCTGGTCAACCCATTCATTCTTTAGTAGGATGTTCTTTAACCTCCCTGTATTTGAGGGCTTTCTAAATCTTTTCTTGTGGTTGACTTCAAGTTTTATAGCATTGTGATATGAAAATATGCATGGTATTATTTGGATCTTTTTGAAACTGTTGAGAGCTGATTTGTGACCAAGTATGTGATCTTTTCTGGAGAATGTTCCATGTGCACTCGAGAAGAATGTGTAAATGTTCTGAATATGTCTGTTAAGCCCATTCAGTCCAGTATGTCATTGAAAGCCATCATTTCCTTGTTGATTTTCTGCTTAGATGATCCATCCTTTGCTGTTAGTGGGGTATTAAAGTTCCTACTATTATTATACTATTATTAATGAGTTTCTGTATGTTTATTGATTTATATATTTGGGTGCTTCCAAGTCCAGGGCATTAAATATTTGTAATTGTTAGACCTTGATGGGTAGACCCCTTAATTATGATATAACATCCTTCTTCATCTTTTGTTACAGTCTTTATTTTAAAATCTAGTTTGTCTGATATAAGTTTGGCTTCTCTGGCTTTCTTTTGACATCTTAGCATGATATATTGTTTTCCATCCCTTCACTTTCAATCTGCAGGTATCTTTAGGTCTAAAATGAGTTTCTTGTAGGCAGCATATAGATGGATCTTATTTTTTTTATCCATTCTGACACCCTGTGTCTTTTGATTGGAACATTTAGTCCATTTATATTCAGAGTGATTATTGAAAGATATGAATTTAGAGCCTTTGTGTTACCTGTAGAGTTGGTGTTTCTGGTGATATTTTCTAGTCCTTTGTAGTCTTTGTTGCTTTGATCTTCTTTTTTTCCCCCTTCATTCAGAGAGTTCCCTTTAATATTTCTTGGAGGGCTGGTTTAGTGGTCACGAAATCTTTTTGTTTTTGTTTGTCTGGAAAACTCCTTATCTCTCCTTCTGTTCTGAATGACAGCCTTGCTGGATAAAGAATTCTTGGCTGCATATTTTTCCCATTCAGCACACTGAATATTTTCTGCCACTCCCTTCTGGCCTGCCAAGTTTCAGTACACAGGTCTGCTGCTATCCTTATGTGTCTACTCTTGTAGCTTGAGGACCTTTTGTCCCTAGCTGCTTTCAGAATTCTCTCTTTATCTTTGTAATTTGCAAATTTCACTATGATATGTTTTGGTGTTGACCTGTTTTTGTTGATTGTGAGGGGACTTCTCCATCCTTTTGGACTTGAATTCCTGTTTCTTTCCCCAGATTGGGGAAGTTCTCAGCTATAATTTGTTCAAATAAACCTTCTATCTCCTTTCCCCCGCTCTTCTTCTTTTGGGACTCCTATGATATAGATTTTCTTTTATGGAATCACTAAGTTTTGTTTTTTTTCCCCAATGTTTATTTATTTCTGAGAGAGAGAGAGAGAGAGAGAGAGAGAGAGAGAGAGAGAGAAAGCTGGTAAGGGGCAGAGAGAAAGGGAGACACAGAATCTGAAGCAGGATCCATGGTCTGAGCTGTCAGCACAGAACCTGACATGGGGGTTGAACTGATGAACTGCAAGATCATGACCTGAGCCAAAGTTGGACACTCAACTGACTGAGCCACCCAGGTGCCCCTGGAATGACTAAGTTATTTAAATCTCTCCTCATGATCTTATAGTTTCCTTTTCTCTTCCTTTTCAGTTTCATTATTTTTCATAATTTTTTCTTTGTCACCTAGTCTCTCCTCTGCTTCTTCAATCCTCATTGTGATTGTGACCAGTTTTGCATCTCAGTTATAGCATGTTTATCTCAGCCTGTCTAGTTTTTAGGTCTTTGGTCTCTGCAGCAAGTGTTTCTCTGCAGTTTCTATGCGTTTGTCAAGCGCAGCAAATAGTTTTATGACTGTTGTTCTAAATTCCTGTTTAGATATATTGCGTATATCGGTTTTGAACAAGTCCCTGGTTGTGATTTCTTCCTGACCTTTCTTTTGGGGAGAATTCCTCCATCTTGTCATTTTTGCTAAGTTTCTATATTTTAAAAGCTTGGTATGTTTCCTGCACCTGAGAGTAATGCTATATTAAAAAGGGGTCATACACTGTCCAGCGTCTGGCACTTCAGGAAGTGTTTCTGGTGTATGCTGTGTGCACTCTGTTGTTATGTTTTGGCTACTCTTCTCCACTGGTCTGTCCTCCTCAGAGCTCCTCCTTGCTTGCAGTGGGGAGTGTTTGAAACTTTAACTAGGTGTGCTTTGCTTTGCTTGTTAAACTAGGTCTGGAAATAAGGGGGAAAAAACCCCGATTCCCCCCACCCGCACTGGCCCACCAAGAAAAAAAAAAGAAAATTAAAGAAAAGAAAAGGGAACCAAAAAACCCCACGGAGAATAAAAAAACTATAAGGCTGATCCCAAAGAAAAAGAAAGGAAAAAGAGAAGAAGAAAAGAAAAAAGAAAGAAAAGAGAAAAGAAGTCTGATCCAGAGAGAGAGAGAGAGAGAGAGAAAAGGAAATGAAAAAAACAAACAGGCAACTATGAGCCTGATTCCAAAAGAGAAAAAGAAGAAAGAAAAAAAAGAAAAAAAAAGTAAGCCTGGTTCTATTTCTACCAGAACTGCAGACATTGTTTTGAAGCACTTGATTTTTAGTACACTTGGTGCATGGAGGGTGCTGGCTGTGCTGATGTGGAGGAGAAGCTGGCTATGCTGGCTCAGAGTCAGTCGTGCTCCAGGCACAGGTGTGGGGGTGGGGCGGTGGGGAGGGCGGTGGGAAGTGGGGTTTGGTGTAAGCAGGTCCTGCCTCCACTGGGGGTCGTTGTGTTGACGTTGGGGGGAAAATCGTGCCACCCCAATCTCTCGTACCCCAATCGGGGATCTCAGCCCCGCCCCCCCCCCCCCCCCCCCCCGCGACCCTCACAGAGTAGCTAGGGCAGTCAGCTCATCCTGTGACAGTCTCCTGTGTTTTTTCTCGGGTGCACGACAGGGATTCAAAACCCGAAGTCTTAAAGGACCCAGCACTGCGTGGACCCACCCCCTTCCTCCATAGTAGAGTTTCTCCACACTGTGTCTGATGTCCTTGGTCCCTGAGAAACAGTCCCAGGCCTGTAGTTGGCAGAACCTCTGGTGTAGTACCACTAAAGGCAGCAAAAGTTACATTCTCTTTGGGCATTCCTCTGTCCCCTGCTGATGAAAGGCCTTTTGCTGGTGCCTGTAGGATCTTTTGTCCTTGGGGAGGCAATATACCCTCTTCCAAAAGTACTCCAGGAAGGGGAATGTTCTTGCCCAGTGCTCCCTGGAGATCCCTACACCACCCTATGCACTCTGGGGCCAGCTCCCTCCTCCCAAGACCTCCGGCCATAGCTCCACTCTGTGGAAAGTCATGCATTCCCAAAACCCTAGAGTTTGAATTCTACACCCTGTTTGCAAAAAAACCCTGTGACACTCAGTACTTTTTGCTCCCCAGTCCATGGGCCCTCTTGTATGAACCCAATGCTGCAGTCTCTCCACCTCTTTCTTTTTCTCTCCATTTTGTCTCCCCACAGAAAGGGTTCCCTCCCCCTGTGGCACTGCCCTTTATCTCTCCCCCAATGTACGTTCACGCACCTTGCACCTGCCATGCTGTCTCCCTCCAACTGTGGAGATCCTTCTGGCAGTCCACAGATTGATTTCCTGGGTGTTCCAGGTGATTTGACCTTAATACAGCTGTGTATGAGGGACAAGGAAAGTTCAGCGTCCCCCTACTTCTCTGCCATCTTAACTTCTCCCTCCTCCCCCCCCTCCTCCCCTACCCTCCTCCTCCTCCTCCTCCTCCTCTTCTTCTTCTTCCTCTTCCTCTTATGTATTTATTTGCCTGCTGAAATGACTAAAACCTTGAGAAGGACAGAAGGGGAAATACCAGGCATTTGTGTGTTGTTTCTAATTTTAATGGAAATTTCCTTGAAATTTAACTATGAGGTATTATGTTTATTGTGGCCTTTATTATTATTATTTTAGGTACATATTTAGGTTACCCTACCCCCATTTCTCATTTGCTAAAATTGTAGGCATGTTGAGTTTTATTGAATATTTTTTCTGAGACTATTAAGATAATAATATATTTTTATCTCTTAACATGCCAGTGTGGTACATCCCATTGTCAAATTTTCTGACTTGTTACCATCCTTCTGTAAAACATCTGACATAAGTTCTATTTGACCATGTTTTATAATAAAGAAATTGGATTCGGGGCTTCTGGGTGGCTCAGTCGGTTGAGCGTCTGACTTCGGCTCAGGTCATGATCTCGCAGTCTGTGAGTTCGAGCCCCGCATCGGGCTCTGTACTGACAGCTCAGAGCCTGGAGCCTGCTTCAGATTCTGTGTCTCCCTCTCTCTCTGCCCCTCCCCCACTCATGCTCGCTCTCTCTCTCTCTCTCTCTCTGTCAAAAATAAACATTAAAAAAATTTTTAAAAATTGGATTCAATTGACTATTTTAATATATGGAAATATTCATATTAATATTTATAAGTGAAATTGGTCTATAATTTTCTTATACTATCTGTGGAGGATTGTGTTATTGTTAACCATTATTTGGCTCTACCTTTGCTGTAAGAAGATTACAAATTTTCAATATGACATGTATTGCCTCCCTGTTGCTAGACCTTCTCCCCAAATGAGTATGCTCCACATAGAGGACATCCCGTTAGCCTTTGCCCTTGAATGTGAAAATTCATGGAACAGACTTGCAGCCTGGGGCATGGCCTTAGATGACCTATAGTTCACATGTAATATGAATGAGGAATAAATCTTTGTTTTTATAAGCCGCAGAGAGTTTTGGATTGTCTCTGCAGTAGAGCTGACTGACTGGATAATTAATTATCCATACATATCTGGTTTTAGAATCAAGGTTAATCTAGCCTCATAAAATAGGCTAGTATCTTTTCTTTTCTCTTCTCAAAAAGAATTTGTATAATACAGAAATATCTTGTTCCTTGACTGCTGGTAAAATTGGATTATAAAATTGTCTGGGCCTGGTATTTTTTAAAAAAATTTTTTGGGGTGTAGAAGAATTTTGACAAATGATTCCATTTTAAAAATAGTCATTGATGTATTCAGGTTTTCTATTTTTTTCTTTGTGTCAATTTTGGTATTTTTAATTTTGTATAGAAAATTCCTCTTGTGGGGTGCCTGGGTGGCGCAGTCGGTTAAGCGTCCGACTTCAGCCAGGTCACGATCTCGCGGTCCGTGAGTTTGACCCCGCGTCGGGCTCTGGGCTGATGGCTCGGAGCCTGGAGCCTGTTTCCGATTCTGTGTCTCCCTCTCTCTCTGCCCCTCCCCCGTTCATGCTCTGTCTCTCTCTGTCCCAAAAATAAATAAAAAAACGTTGAAAAAAAATTAAAAAAAAAAAAGAAAATTCCTCTTGTATCTATGCCTTGTGTCAACACAAAGCTGTTTGTGACAATTTCATGATTAAAAAACAAACTTTTTCTATATTTTAATTATGGTCTAATGAGACTATTATTTGTGCCTTATCTTTTTTCTTGATTAATCTTGTAATAAGTTTGCCTACTAATTAATATTTTCAGAGAACCTACTTCTTCTTTGTCAAAACTTCTTGTCAAGTTTGTCAAAAACTTCTTGTCAAAACTTCTATTTTTTTCGATTTCATTAATTTTTGCTCTTATTTTTATTTCCTTCTTTGTACTTTTTCTTTCTAGCTGTAAAAGTGAATGCATAATTCATTTATTCTCAATATTTCCTATGTTAGTTATCATTATAGCGTTGGCTGCAAACAGCAGAGACCCCAAATAACAGTAGCTTAAATAAGATGATAGTTTATTTTTCTCACACATGAAAATTTAGAAGGTAGGGAATTCAGGGCTGGCATGGTAACTGCTTTGCAGAAGCCTTAGGGACTCAGGAGCATTCTGTCTTGTTTGTAGGCCATTGCTCGTGTCCATCTGATGCAAGAGAATTCATCTCTATGCCTATCTTCCAGCCAGCAGGAAGGAGGAAGGGGCTAAGAAAGGATTTTCTATTTCTTTCACCCTAAAAGAAATTACCTGGAAATTATATACATCACTTCTGTTCATTCCCCATTGACAAGAATTTAGTCGTATGGCCACACAAGAGAGGCTGGAAAATTTGGATTTTCTGAGAAGCCATATGTCCAGCTAAAAAGCATGGGATTTATTACTACAGGAGAAAAAGATAATGGATACTAGGAACATCTGGCAGTCCATCCCTTTGTTACCCCCAAATCCATGTGTGCCCATCTTCCCAATGATCCCTACACCAAAGGGGGTAATTCTAAAGCTCTCTGCACTTACTGAATCCAACTCAAAGTCTAGGATCTCTAGGTAAAGCACAGTCCTCTCTATCGGGTCTAGATGTGGCTCCTCCAGGTGCAGTGACTTAAAAAGTACAAGATAAATTATCAGCCTTTCACATGGCCAATATACAATGATGAAGTAGGATCAGGAAAACAATACAAAAATCCCATTTGGACAGAGGAAAAGGTGAAACACACAATGGCGTATGTTCCCTAACCATGACTAAACCCTGCCACCCGTCCAGCAGCCTCTGACTCTCTCTCTTGGAGGAATTTATTTCATCATCCTTGACATCTCCTGGTGTTGCCTTTTCGGATGTTCTTCCTTGTCCATTATTCTTCTTGGCCACATCTGAAGTGCGCTTTGCAGAACACTTTCTCCTTGTGGACTAAAAAGCTCTTGGAGCTCACCTCTTGCTGGTACGTGTCACGTCAGTTCCCTGACAAACATCTACAGCCAACTCTCTTATTTAGGAATAGATTTTTAAGCCTGAAAAATCTTGGTTGCTTTTAAAAACTTTTCTTTTAAAGGTGTCTTGCTCATTGCTCTATCCTTCGACGGAGTGGGAGCTAACTAGTTGCATCTAAAACAAAGACTTGGGTGGGAAAGACAACTCCATTAATCTAACAGCTTCCTCCACGCCAGCTCCAATTTTATGGCAAAAACATCTTTTAAAAGAAGGTGTTGATAAAACTTTGGGGCTATGGTATTATCTCCTGCTAAGTCTGGCACTACAGAACTATCATTCTTAATAGCTTCAGTTTGGAGGTATAAAGGTGATTGGCCTTTTCAATCCTGAAAAGCCCCAAATGGCCAGAGTCCTGGTCAATGTAGATTGTAAACCACAGGCAGAGAGTGCTTCAGCACTGTATTTTCTTCCATTTTTGTTAGCACACTGGCTAGCTTTATCTTGGATATATACCTCTTCATTAGGATTTCGCTGAAATCCACAAGCAGCAGCAACACAGACTCATTCCTTCTATATCACGTATATATTCCCCTAGCACTATAGCCTCAGTGAACACATGGTCTGTCTTCCAAAGTAGAGCATTACTATTTTGCCAAGTATTTAATCACCGCGTAACAAGGATTGCTAATTTTCCAACCTGTAATATCTGAGTCAGCAAAGCCTATCAGCCAGCCAGTAGTCTAAAGCCACATATATATTTGTTTCTGCTATATTCAGTGCTCCACTTAAAGGTACCAAAATTAGGTGAATCTGTGTTTACCAGAAATAGTGACTTTAACAAGATAAATGTTTATTTCTCATATAAAACACTAGAAGTAGGCAGTCGAGGCCTACATGGAGGAGGTTCTGCTCCATAAAATCCTTAGGGACTCAGGATCTTTCTGTCTTTTTCTCCACCAGTCATTAGGGTGTTGCCATTGTCCTTACAACTGTAGAAGCACCACAACAGAGAGTGATCTGTCCTGGTTTTCCGGGGACTTTCCTGGTGTTAGCACTGCAATCCCATGTTCTGGGAAATTCCTCAATGCTGGGCAAACTGGTATAGTTGGTCATGCTACCTTATTTCCACTCCAGCTGGGTATATTGCAGTTCTATTCTGAGGCTAACCAGCCAGAGTTAGCATCAGATCTTACAACTTCATGGGTTCATTCTTTTAGGGCACCTAGGTGGCTCAGTTCGCTGAGCGTCTGACTCTTGATCTTGGCTCGGGTCACGATCCCAGTGTCATGGGATTGAGCCCCGTGTTGGGCTCTGCACTGAGCATGGAGCCTGCTTGAAATTTTCTCTCTCTTTCTCTCCCTCTCCAGCTCTCTCTAAAATTAAAAAAAAAAAAAAAAGGCTTTCTTTCACAAGACTGCCTCTACTTCAAACTACAGGTAGTGTCCCCAGGCCACCTGAGTTTCTGACTAATTGGCTATCAGTCAAGGAGGGTCCCAGAGTACCCCTCAGGTGTGATCATTCACTGTAATGATCCACAGAACTCAGTGAAAGTCCTATACTTACCATCACAGTTTTATCCTAAAGCATAAACACAGGAGGGAGTGGGAGGATCCTGAATGCAGAACTTCCAGGCCCTTTGCCTGTGGAGTTGGAGTGTACCCCCCACTCTGCACATCAGTGTGTACACCAGTCTGGAAGTTCCTCTGAGCTTTCCGTCCAGGGTTTTTATTGGGTCTAGATGACATAAGTGTGATTGATTGGATCATTGGCCACGCGATTAAACTCAATATCCAGATCCCCCTCCCCTCCCCAGAAGTTAAGTGGCTAAAAATCCCAGCCCACTAATCACACACTTTATCGTTCTGGTGACCAGTGCCCCACCCCCATCCTGAAGTTATCTAGGGTCTTACCTAGAGCATCTCATTTGCATAAAAGAGATGCTCTCTATTACTCAGGACATTCCCAGGGTTTTTGAAGCTCTGTGCTGAAAACCCTGGACAAAAACCAGACAAATTATTTACTGTCACAGCAAACCTACTGCTACCACATGTATATTTTGGTCAGCAGGAAGGTGAAAAGTTTCAAGGAGTCAGGTTGAGGACATCATCAGAAAACTGTACATATTACTTTTTTTTCCCATAGCCCATTGGCCAGAACTTCAACATTGGCCATTCTAACTGTAAGAGAGGCTGGGAAATATGTTTGGGAAGATTCTGTAGCCATGTGCCAACCTGGAAACCAGAGGTTTATATTATAGGAAAGAGGGAGAATAGATATTGAGGTATAGTTACTAGTCTAAACCACATTTCTTTGATAATTTATTAAGCCTTCACATTTCCTTTGATGTCCTGCTTTGGCTCTACCCAGTAAGATTGGTATGCAGTATTTTCACCGCTTCTCAGTTGTAAATATTTTGTAATTTCCCTTGTGAAAACATGAACTTTCACCACTATGTTGATCAAAACCCTGTGTCTTTTTCCAAAAGAGTAGGATCATATTGCATGTATTATCTTGCAAATTTCTTTTTACAATGTAATAACGTCTCACAAAAATATTTCCATGTAAATATGTATGACTTGGTGCACATCCTTAATTATTTTGTTAAGGTAAATTCTATGCATGCATTGCTCCCTCAAAGATATTTTCTTTAAAAATGAATGATTGCCATGATTGTCAGTGCACCCCCCCACCCCCCACCTCACAGGGTCCAAATCAACTTTTACTCCCTTCAGTCTTGTGGAACAGTGCCCATTTCTTGCACCATCTCAGCATTGTGTGTCATATTTTTATCTTTGCTGATGGTCAAACCATATCCTTTTGCTCATGAGGACAGAGAAACTTGAAGATGTCCAGCAGGTGGCAAAATAAAGCTCCAGGAGTGGGTCCTGACTCTCATTTCCTGCTCAGGACAGAGGGTGGAAAAAAGACAAGATCCAGCTGTGCCTCTCTTTCACATCCAGAATTGTGAATTCTAAAATTCTTTTGCTCTGTCTAGCACCAACTGGGCTGAAATTTTGTAAGATGTCCTTCTCCCGAGGAACAAATTACCACTGTTAACATCTATGCTTGCCCAGGTCACAGAGCTTGACAAATACTCTTTAGCCAAGTGCGTTGTCTTAGCTGGAAGCTGGAGAACAATCAAGTCTCTCTTTTGCTGATGTGCAGCCCAGCTGGGTCCTCATAGCTCTGGTCTCTGCCCAAATGTTCTTATGACTTCCCTTCAGAAACTGGCAGCACCGGGGCCACCTACCTATCCCAGTTAGGGTTATTGGTCCTTTGGAAGCAGAGATGTAGCCACTCACATGCAGAAACCAGAATAGCAATTGAACTTCTATACTTCTGATCCCATTTAAGCTTCACAGCACCCTGGGAGCGAGGAATGATTACTGTTTCCCTTTTATTGATGAGTTCACTGAGGGATAAAAAAGCCTAGGGAAATTTTGTTGATTTACACAGCTAGAAAGAGACCTTCCTTCACTGTGTAACCTGCTGTGCCCTGCCAGTCACTATCAGTATTACTCTCTTTTAACATCACTGATCACAATGTGTATTTTTTGTCTTTACTTGTTTACTTATCATGGTAGACAGTCTCTGAGATGGCACCCAATGATCCTCACCTCCCAGTATTTATGTCATTGTGTATCTCCTCCCACACTGAATCTTCCTGGTTTGTGTGATCGCTAGAGTCTAGCAGAAATGATGTATGACTTTCAAGGTCATAAAGGGCACAGCTTTGCCCTCTTAGGGAAGCCAGCTGCCTTGCCAGAGCGATGCTTAAGCATCCCATGGAGAGGCCCCCAAGAACAATGACTGGGGCCTCCTACTAACAGCCAACACCAACTTGCCAGCCACATGAACAAGCCACCTTGGAAATGGATCTATCAACCCAGTCAAGCCATCAGCTGTCTGCAGCCTAGGTGATTTTAACTGCAATCTCACAGGGGACCTTCCACCAGAACTGCCCAGTCAAGTGGTTCCTGACCTGACGTCCTGACCCACGTGTGACCCCATTTGAGATATTGGAGTTGAAATGTGAGATATAACGAGTGTTTATTGTCATTTGAAGCAAGTCATGGGTAATTTATTATATGGCAATTGATAGCTAAGCCGCTATTTGCCTTTTTCTCCCGGTAGACGATAAACTCTGTGAGGGCAGGGCTCATGTCTCTCTGCTTCACTCACCCTCACACCTGGGACAATGCCAAGCACACAGCAGCAACTTCATATTTAGTGGATAAATGAATCCCTGAAAATGGTGGCAAGTGGATTAAAATCTTTATGCTCTCGCCTCACCTTCTGGCCTTTTCTCATGATACCTCTCTGTCGATTCATTCCTCATCAAGGTTGAGCCCCACAGCCCCACATGGCAGGATGGGTGGGCTTTTTCCTGTTGCCTACACAGCAATTCATAGTTAATTAAACCTTTGCATAAACAGAAGAAGGAAGGATGTAAAAGTAATGAGCTGACAGCCCAGTGTGTATTATGTGGGGCTGAGAAGAGAAGTTAATTTAGAGAAGAATTATGCACAGGCGGAAGAGAAGTCCATTAAAGCAAACCAACTGTCTGGAAAGAGATAAAGCAAAAATGGATTCTACATCCTGTGAAATAAATAGCAAAGCTGCACATTTAGGGCGCTTTGGAATCCTCAGAGCTGAGGCCCACGATGGGGGGGAAAGGGAAATACGGGGTTAGGTAGGCGGGGTGCACAGGGACCTCCTCCAGTTAGGTGTGGGTTGCAAGATGTATCTTGCTGGAGCATAGTTCTTGTTCTAGGATCGCTTTGCTCACAGCCCATTTGTCTTAGCATGGGGTTCCCCCAGAGCAGACTCTGAGCCAAGGACTAGAGCACAAGTACTTTATCGGGAGGTGTAAGGAATATGAATAGATGCGGAGGGAGGTAATCTAAGGAAGGAAAGGCAGCAAATAAAGAATGGGTTGTTAATCCAGCTTCCACAGTGGGCACCTGAAGATTAATCCCCTGGGGGAAACTTTGAGAGACCTCAAAACAAAAACAAAAATAACCATACCTCAGATTTATCTCAAAGGGGGAGGCGGCTGGAATAGTTATACCCCAATACCCATCTTGGGGATGTTGACTTTGAGACACCAGGTAGATGGGCTCAATGGCAAAGCCTGAAGCCAGGCCTCTGACAGAGATGTAGGTGTGGCCACTGGAAGTGAGTTGGCATGCACAGAAATGGTAAGGGCATCTGGGGATTACGGTCAGAGCACTGAAGAGAATTGGCTACACCATTTCTAAATCCTGAAGAATCCTGCAAATTTTGCTCCTGAGTCCTCAGATGCCAAGACCCCAAAGGCCTTCTTTGGCTTCTTTATTACCTACCTTTGTCCCAATATCAAACCAGTTACCGGGTGCTGGCATTTCCCTTGTCATTTTTCATATTCTCTCCATTTTCGTGATCTTAATTCATTTTACCTGGATCATTCATTCATTCCACAGAGAACTGATTTCCAGCCCACTGAGCTATGTTCTGGGGACACAATGAACAAACACAGATGTGGAGGTAACAGTTTGGACTCCACAATCCATAATAACTCTTTAACATGCTTCCAGAGGAAACACGTTGGACTACAGGATTCCTCAAACTGCTCAACTGCAAGCGTCTCCAGATTTATGCTATAGGCCCAGAACATTCCAGGAGAGAAGCAGCTCCTAAAACAGACGTTCTATCAGAGGTAGTGCAATAACCGTGGTTTGGGTAAACTCCGTCTTCCTTTTCCTGATTCGTCTGCAGCCTGAGTCTTCTTCCTTCTCTAATCCTGAAGTATTTACTGCAAGGAGACACCACTATGCTCTTATCTTTCCAGGAACTTTATGGGGCAGCTATCCAATTAGTACCTTAAAATAAAGCCCAATTCATAAGGATATCTGTTGCTGTTACAATGGCTTAAACATTTTTTAGGTTTCCAGACTTTGTGGAGGAGGAATAGAAGCATTTATGATATATGCTAAAGCTGAAAAGAAATAAAAAAAACATATTGAATTTTTTAGAGACAAATTAACTCCCAATTAAGCAGCACATATGTATCAGAGGAAGAAGACAATGTTACATTCATTCATTAATTCATTTAAGGAAGAAATATTTATTGCACACTTAATGTGCCAGGTCCTATACTAAGCTCCGAAAATTAGCACTCTGTAAAGCAAGGTGACATTTGAAAGGTCAACAGGGCCAGATCACGTAGGCTGTAGTGAGGCACTTGGATTTTATTCCATGTGAGATATTCTGTTCATGTTAATGACCCCAGTTCTTCACTCCTCCTTATGGCCATGATTGTTGCCATGTCACTTAGCACTGCCTTTCTATCTGATTCTGGGCTTGGCCATGTTACTTGCTTTGACCAATGGCACGTTAGCAAACAGGATTCAAGTGGAGGTGGCGCAAGAAACACTTGCATGGTTGGAATTACTTATTCTTGTTCCTCTGCCTTGGTCGTGAGAACTTGCCTGGGCTAGTCTGCTGGAGGATGGAACTGTGGAACAGTGCTGAGGCCATCCTAGATCAAACAATGTGCAGCTGGCCCTCTGGTATGTAGAGTGAGCCCAACCCAGAGCCTCTGAGCCCAGTCCAGCCAGCAGAAGCCCACATATTTGTGGTTACATGCTACTGTGGTTTTGTTGTTTGCTAGGCAGTATCTCTGCAGCAATAGATAATAGATACAGATGGGAAGTAACGGAGGGCTTGAAGCAGAAAGAGATATGGTCTTATCAATGTTTTCAACAGCGTCCCCTGGTAGCAGTGTAAATAATAAGTTATAAAGTAGCAAGGGCAGTTTCAAGAAGTTTAAAATTATTCAAATATCAATGGCAATCCTTGGGCGGACTCATATACACATTGACTAGTTTCTCAACATTTTCACAAGGAAATAAAAGTTTCTCTAGGGGATGTCCAAAACCTTGAAAAGAACACGATAGCGTATTGAACTTCCATTTTGACTGTAATCTGTCTTTTACCTGGAATAACTTTCTTGAACTGTTAAACACCATTTCTTTGAAGAGACCTTCCATGACACCCCCAGATTAGATTAGATCACCCTGTAATAAACGCTTCCCCCAGCATTAACCATAATTGGGATTAAAAGTCATAGAATTTTCTTACTACCTACCATATCTTACTGAGAGTTCCCCGAGGGCAGAGACCACATTGAGTCTTCTTCAGTCCTATAAAGCTAGCACAATGGCTGGCACACAGTTGGCACTCAATAAAGGTTTATGTTAATGATACATTCTAACAGCTTCCTGGAAAAAGTAGTTACATATTAATGAGAGTAGGTGAAGCGACAGTAACAGCCAAATATGTCATGGAGCACAATAGAATGTCTTTTTTTAATGTTTATTTATTTTGAGAGAGAAAGAGAGAGGGCATGAGCGAGGGAGGGGCAGAGAGAGAGAGAGAGTCCCAAGGAGGCTCCACACTGTCCGCCCAGAGCGCAACTGAGGGCTCCATCCCATCAGCCGTGAGATCATGACCTGAGCTGAAATCAAGAGTCAGAGACTTAACTGACTGAGCCACAAAGGCACCCCTAGAATGTATTTTTATTTAAAAAAATTTTTTTAATGTTTATTTTATTTCTGAGGGAGAGAGAGACAGAGCATGAGCGGGGGAGGGGCAGAGAGAGAGGGAGACACAGAATCCGAAACAGGCTCTAGGCTCTGAGCTGTCAGCACAGAGCCCGACATGGGGCTCGAACCCATGAACTGTGAGATCATGACCTGAGCCGAAACCAGATGCTTGACTGAGCCACCCAGGTGCCCCTAGAATGTCTTTTTAAAACAAATTTTATTTTAATTCCAGTGTAGTTAACATACTGTGTTTTATAATATAGTGATTCAACAATTTCATATATTACTCAGTGTTCCTCATGATAAATGTACTCTTGATCCCCTTCACCTGTTTCACCACCCTCCCTCCCCCGCCCGCCCCTCCCCTCTCTGGTAACCATCTGTTTGTTCTCTATAGTTAAAAGTCTGGTTTTTGGTTTGTCTTTTTTCCCCCCTTTGTTCATTTGTTTTGTTTCTTAAATTCCACACGAGTTAAATCATATAGTATTTGTCTTTCTCTGACGGGCTTATTTTGCTCAGCATCATACTCTATAGCTCCATCGATGTCGTTGCAAATGGCAAGATTTCATTAGTTTTTATGGCTGAATACTATTGTATATATAAAGTGTATTTATTGTGTATAATTTTGTATATATATTTTGTATTATATATAATTATACATATTTTGTATTATATATAATTGTATGTATTTTGTATTACATATAATTATATGTAATTTGTTGTGTATAAATATTTTATATATTTACTACATCTTTTTATCCATTCATCAGTTGATGGATACTTGGGCTGCTTCCATAATTTGGCTATTGTACATAATGCTGCTATAAACATTGGGGTGCATATATCCCTTTGAATTAGTGTTTTCATATTCCTTGGATAAATATCCAGTAGTGTGATTACTGGATCATAGGGTAGTTCTATTTTTAATTTTTTTGAGGAACCTCCATACTGTCTTCCACAGTGGCTGCACCAGTTTGCATTCCCATCCACAGGGAAACAATGTTCCTTTTTCTCCACATCCTGGCCAACACATGTTGTTTCTTGTGTTTTTGATTTCAGCCACAAATAGAATCTCTTTTAAAATTTTTAAAATAATTCAAGAGATCACAACCAACACAGCAGAAATAAAAACAATAAGAGAATATTATGAGCAATTATATGCCAATAAAATGGGCAATCTGGAAGAAATGGGCAAATTCCTAGAAACATATACACTACCAAAACTGAAACAGGAAGAAATAGAAAATTTGAACAGACCCATAACCAGTAAGGAAATCGAATTAGTAATAAAAAATCTGCTAAAAAACAAGAGTCCAGGGACAGATGGCTTTCCAGGGGAATTTTACCAAACATTTAAGGAAGAGTTAACACCTATTCTCTTGAAACTGTTCCAAAAAATAGAAATGGAAAGAAAACTATAGACCAATTTCCCTGATGAACATGGATGCAAAAATCCTCAACAAGATATTAGCCAACCGGATCCAACAATACATTAAAAAAATTATTCACCACGACCAACCGGGATTTATACCTGGGATGTAGGGCTGGTTCAATATCCGCAAAACAATTAACGTGATGCATCACATCAATAAAAGAAAGGACAAGAACCATACGATCCTTTCAATAGATGCAGAGAAAGCATTTGACAAAATACAGCATCCTTTCTTGATGAAAACCCTCAAGAAAGTAGGGATAGAAGGATCATACCTCGAGATCATAAAAGCCATATATGAATGACCCAACGCTAATATCATCCTCAATGGGGAAAAACTGAGAGCTTTTCCCCTAAGGTCAGGAACAAGACAGGGATGTCCACTCTTACTACTGTTATTCAACACAGTATTGGAAGTCTTAGCCTCTGCAATCAGACAACACAAAGAAATAAAAGGCATCCAATCGGCCAGGAGGAGGTCAAACTTTCACTCTTTGCAGATGATATGATACTCTATATGGAAAACCCAAAAGTTTCCACCAAAAAACTGCTAGAATTGATTCATGAATTCAGCAAAGTTGCAGGATATAAAATCAATGCACAGAAATTGGTTGCATTCCTATAAACCAACAATGAGGCGACAGAAAGAGAAATCAAGGAATAGATCCCATTTATAGTTGCACTAAAGACCATAAAATACCTAGAAATAATTCTAACCAAAGAGGTGAAAAATCTATACACTGAAAACTATAGAAAGCTTATGAAAGAAATTGAAGAAGACACGAAAAAATGGAAAAAGATTCCATGCTCCTGAATAGGAAGAACAAATATTGTTAAAACGTCAATACTACCCAAAGCAATCTACATATTCAATGCAATCCCTAACAAAGTAACACCAGCATTCTTTACAGAGCTAGAACAAACAATTCTAAATTTGTATGCAACCAGAAAAGACCCAGAATAGCCAAAGGGATGCTGAAAAAGAAAACCAAAACTGGAGGCATCACAGTCCCCAACTTGAAGCTGTATTACAAAGCTGTAATCATCAAGGCAGTATGGTACTGGCACTGACAGACACATAGATCAATGGAACAGAATACAGAACCCAGAAATGGACCCACAAATGTATGGCCAACTAATCTTTGACAAAGCAGGAAAGAATATCCAGTGGAATAAAGACAGTCTCTTCAGCAAGTGGTGCTGGGAAAACTGGACAGTGACATACAGGAGAATGAACCTGGACCACTTTCTTACACCACACACAAAAATAAACTCAAAATGGCTGAATGACCTCAAAGTAAGACAGGAAGCCATCAAAATCCTCGAGGAGAGAGCAGGCAAAAACCTCTTTGATCTTGGCCACAGCAACTTATTCAACACGTCTCCGGAGGCAAGGGAAACAAAAGCAAAAATGAACTACTGGGACCTCATCAAAATAAAAAGCTTCTGCACAGCAAAGGAAAAAATCAGCAAAACTAAAAGGCAACCAACAGAATGGGAGAAGATATTTGTAAATGACATATCGGATAAAGGGTTAGTATCCAAAATCTATAAAGAACTTATCAAACTAAACACCCCCCCCCAAAATAATCCAGTGAAGAAATGGGCAAAAGACATGAATAGACACTTCTCCAAGGAAGACATCCAGATGGCCAACTGACACATGAAAAAATGCTCCACATCACTCACCATCAGGGAAATACAAATCAAAACCACAATGAGATACCACCTTACACCTGTCAGAATGGCTAATATTAACAACTCAGGCAACAACAGATGTTGGCGAGGATGCGGAGAAAGAGGATCTCTTTTGCGTTGTTGGTGGCAATGCAAGCTGGTGCAGCCACTCTGGAAAACAGTATGGAGGTTCCTCAAAAAACTAAAAATAGAACTACCCTACGACCCAGCAGTTGCACTACTAGGCATTTATCCAAGGGATACAGGTGTGCTGTTTCAAAGGGACACATGCGCCCCCATGTTATAGCAGCACTATCAACAATAGCCGAAGTATGGAAAGAGCCCAAATGTCCATCAATGGATGAATGGATAAAGAAGATGTGGTATACACACACACACACACACACACACACACACACACACACACACACTGGAGTATTACTCGGCAATCAAAAAGAATGAAATCTTGCCATTTACAACTACGTGGATGGAACTGGAGGGTATTATGCTGAGTGAAATTAGTCAGAGAAAGGCAAAAATCATGTGACTTCACTCATATGAGGACTTTAAGAGACAAAACAGATGAACATAATGGAAGGGAAACAAAAATAATACAAAAACAGGGAGGGGGACAAAACAGAAGAGACTCATAAATATGGAGAACAAACTGAGGGTTACTGGAGGGGTTGTGGGAGGGGGGATGGGCTAAATGGGTAAGGGGCATTAAGGAATCTACTTCTGAAATCATTGTTTCATTATATGCTAACTAATTTGGCTGTAAATTTTAAAAAATAAAAAATAAAATTAAAAAAATAAAATTTGTAAAATAATTCAAAATTTATAGAAAGTTTGAAAAAACCGAACAAAGTATTCCTGTATACTCGTAAGTCAAATTCTTCATTTATTGGCATTTTCCCATGTTTGTCTTATTATTTTTTCTGTGTCTGTCTCCCTGTGCTTTTTCTGAACCATTTGACAGTAAGCTGCAGATATGGCTAATTTCCTCTAAATACTTCAGTAGATATTTTCCCCAAACAAAGACACTCTTTTACATAACCTCAGTACGACTATAAGTGAGGACATTAACACTGATACAAGAATACTATGCAATCTACAGAGCCATTCATATCTTGCCGATTACCTCAGTAAATGTCTTGTATCAACAGGTCCTTGCTTTCTGTTCCAGGATTCCTCCAGGATCCCACACTGCACTTTCTTGCCACAACTCTTGAGTGCTCTTCAATCTGGAATAGTGCCTCAGTTTTTCCATCCTGTGACTTTAGCATTTTTGAAAAGTATGGACCAGATACTTTCTAGAACGTTTCTCAGTTTGGCTTTGAGGTTTCTTCATGATTAAATCCTAGTGATACAGTCATCTGTGTCCATTAACAACTGAATCCCCTGGCCCTGTGTCTCCAGTTCCAATCTAACTCCTTGCTGGCTCCCCTGCTCGGTTGTGCCTCCCTTTCCAACAGGAGAAACCTGGGTCCTCTTGTGCTCAACCTAACCTTGTCTTTTACAAATGCCTTACAATGGCCCAGCCAGGCCAGCTGGTAGGCAATCTCCTGATTATGCAGACCAGCTCCTTGCCTTGACCCAGCCCCGCCCCCGCACACTTGTCAGTCTCAGGACCACATCCTCCCCCATTTCCTTGAGGCCTTACTGGACAGCCCCCCACAGCTGCCCACAGCCCCTCAGGCGTGGTGAGCCCAGACCCCAATTTCTCCGTGTCCGTGCAGGCTAAGAGAGCACCCTCCCGGACTCCAGGCCCCATTGCTGTTACTACTAGGTGTTCATTTTTTGCTCATGTTAACAGTCGTGGGTATGTGAAGCTTTCTCTGGTGTGTAGGAGGAGGTCATCAAGGGAAGTGACTTGCCATTTGACCTCAGGGCAATTGGAGGCTCCTCCCCCTCCCCTGTTCTTGGAATATAGCTCCGCCCACCATTCCCGCAGTGGAAGTCATTTTCAAGGCTGTAGCTCTGAGAGAGCAAGGTGTTGCTGAGGCCAGAGGCATGGGGTTAACCCTGTCAGTTGTTAAGGTTCTGGCGGGTGGGCACTGAGATCTGCTGTCCTCCGGAGCCCAAGACAAGCCTCGTGTGCAAGCTCCCTTGCTTATTCCACCTGCCACCTGCTGATGGGGAGCGGCCTCTTTCCTTGGCCTCTCCCTGCTCTCCCTGTTCCCGCGGGTTTCAGATTCCACGTGCAGCTTAGATCTAACAGGTAAAACGACAGCATTCCTATCTCCCTCCCCATCCTGAACTCTCCTGTGCACAGTATCATTCTGATGAGAGACTCTTCGCCTCCGTGAGACAGGTTTGAGGGTGGCCCCTGTCACTTTTCCTTGCAAACTTGCTACCTTTTCCCCTCCTGACTCCTTAAGCTGATGACTCCCCTGTGTTGGGTGGTTGCACACGGACTGTTGTCTTGAACTGCCTTTTTATTTGCTCTTCCAGATTCAGTGGAAGAGTATTAACGTGGGATCTGGAGTCAATTCTCGGTTCAAATTCCAGCAGCCCTGCTTCCTGGCGGTGTGACCTTGGGTGAGTAACTTCACTTTGCTGAACCTTGTTTCCTTCTCTGTAAAAACAAAACAAAACAAAACAAAAAAACCAAGCCCTACTTTATCAGGTTGTAGTGAGGCATGGAGAGCATAGTACGTGTCGGGTGCTCAGTGCAGGGCTTGGCCCTGAACACACGTTAACTGGTAGCACTTGTTATTCTCCTTCGGTCCACTTGTTCTAATAAGGATGTTGCAATGTGCTGTCTTCATGGTAGACCTTTTTTAAAAATTTTTTTTTAACGTTTATTTATTTTTGAGACAGAGACAGAGCATGAACGGGGGAGGGTCAGAGAGAGAGGGAGACACAGAATCTGAAACAGGCTCCAGGCTCTGAGTGGTCAGCACAGAGCCCGACGCGGGGCTCGAACTCACGGACCGCGAGATCGTGACCTGAGCCGAAGTTGGACGCTTAACCTACTGAGCCACCCAGGCGCCCCCATAGTAGGCCTTTTAATATGTTGTTCAAATGCAATGGATTGAAACTTACGCTGGAAGGCTTACCCTAACTATTCCCGGCTGGCAGTAAATGACCTGTTCACACCCTTGGTACACGTGAGCATGCACTCACCTGAACACGGTGAGGATCTGCACCAGGCTTTCCTCCTCAACATCACGCCTGCCGGCATCATAGTCTTCAGCTGTGGAGCAGTGGAGCAGGTGTCGCTAGGGCTCCACGCAGCGCCCGTGATGAAGGGTCTTCTAACTGAGCCTCAGGCAATGAAGAGGCCCTTGTTGTCCGTCCACAGTGCTGGTTCATTATTAGGGAGACCATTGAGGAAGCGTGAGAGGGCTCGGGCTGGGGCAGAGCCTTCCAATTGGGCAGACCACCATTGCCCAGCAGGACGAGGCTCTGGCAGGTCCCAAAGAGGTTGTCAAAACTCCCTCTGAAGTGGTGAATACAAGGAACACAGTGTTTCTTGACAGCCACACACCCATGTGGAGCTGCAGCTTGGAGCTCCTTGGAGCTGCTGCTTATGTCTTTCCTTCCTGTTTAGCCCTCGACCCTTGACCCGGGGGTGGGGCTGAGAGAGAGGTGAGCACCAGCCCTGATGTAGTGTGTATCAGCATGTGCTGGCCCATACTGGAAGTCTCTATGCACCCTCGCATGCCGCCCATGACATTTTCAGAGATCATGGGCTGAGTAGCAGACCATGCACAATCTAACTGGGCGGGCTTCCTCAAGGTTTGAGTGGGGAAACTCAGGATCACTGGATTTCATCCTGGATTACCCATGTGGTTTGGGCTGACGACTTACCTTTTCTTCCATGCTGGGGGCTTCTGTGTTGAGGAAGCTGCAAATTAACCTCGTAGGCTGACCTAAAATTGCCTTGGCCACTGACAGTTATAATGGAGCTGACTGCAAAGGCAAGACCTTGTTGCCTTGTGAACCTGGCCATGTTGCTATGGGAACCAGAGTTCTGCTCTCCCTGTGGCTCTCTGGAGTAAGGAAGTGTCCCCTGGGAGTAGAGGGGCCAAGCCAGACAGGGGAATGGGTATGGAGGCAGAAAACCTGGGTTTTGGTAGGTGAGGTTAAGAAATAGGATGGGAAAATTCCCCCTTCCTCTGGTGGGGACTGGGTCCCCATTCTTAGCTGGGATCAGAATCGAGCCCCCAGGAACCCTTCCTTCTGGAAACACTCCTCTCCCCGGGGTTCAGAACAATATCTTGGTATTCCCATAGCTGAAATCATCAGTTCCACTTAGCCAAGGACACTTCTAGCAGAATGGGGTCCTGGCTGACTTCCACCCTCGAGTAAGCCTCTGTCAACACAGACCAACAGAAGGACTTGAATTACTTGTACAAATTCGGACCTCTCTGTGCCCCACTTCCCTTCTGTGAAAAATGGCATGAATGATGATGGTACTATTCCTGTTTGCCTATAAAGCTGTTGAGGAGGTGAAAATACCTTATAAACTTCGCCACCTTCAGACCTAGGAGGCTTGGTGACTCTCCACTTTAGGAAACCCTGGTTAGTGGTGGCCCCACCCCAGCTGTGTATCTAGATGCCTAACCTGGAGACCCCAGCCTGGCCTGATGCCTCTCTTATTTCCATGTTCCTGTCTCTATCTCACTGTGTTACCATGGGCCAGCTTCCCTGCCCCCAACTAAACTCTCAGCTCTATCCAAGGAGGGGACCGTATCTCACACGTTTCTGCAGCTGGGTCTCATCCTATCCTGCTTTCCTGCCCTGTGTACTTTCTGGGCCAGCATAGAACTTGATCCCTACTAGGAATGCAATAATTATTACTTACACATATAGCATTTTAAAATCCAACCCATAAACGGGGGCCTGGGTGGCTCAGTCAGTTAAGCGTCCGACTTTGGCTCAGGTCATGATCTCGTGGTTCATGAGTTCGAGCCCCACGTCCGGCTCTGTGGTGACAGCTCGGAAACTGGAGCCTGCTTTGGATTCTATCTCCATCTCTCTGCCCCTTCCCTGCTTGTGCTCCATCTCTCTCTCTCTCTCTCTCTCTCTCTCTCTCTCTCTCTCTCTCCCTCAAATATAAAATAAAACATAAAAAAATTTAAAATCTAACCAATATTTATCATCTCAATGTCTCTAGCTTTTGTCTGTTTTGAGGGATGTCTTTGGCTTTTTGTCTGTTTTGCCTCCCAGGAGAAGACCCGTAGACAAGGATTCCAGGGCAGGTGGTGTTTTTAGGGGGTGACTCTAGGAAGCACCAGTAGGGGAGGGGGAGTGAGTCAGGGGAAGGAAGGCAGTGAAAGATGCATGGTTGAGAAGGTTAGCATTATGAGAACTCTGGGGGGTGGCATAGAACATGCCTCATTGTTTCCCTACCCAAGGAACAGGGGAGCCAGGGTCTTCTCTCAATACCCACTGATGTTGGAGGTCATCGAGAAGTTGTGAGCACTGGGGGGGCCGGGGTGGGGGGGAGAGTGGGAGGCCAGAGCTGGACCCAGGTGATCGGAGGCTTTGTCCCCTCTCCATTCTTGGAATATATGTTCCACTCAACCTTTCCCACAGTGGGAGCCGTTTTCAAGGATGTGGCCTTGAGGGGACAATGTGTTGTTGAGCCCCATTATGTTGGATGGCATACGTGATTGAGCCCCGTTAAGGCCTTTCTATAAACTATTAACATCCTGGAAGGCAGAGCTGGCCTTAAGGCTGCCCAAGACAAGCCTCCTATTTTGAACCTGCCACCTCCATGTCTGGAGTGGCCTCTCTGTCTCTCCCTGCTCTCTGCTTCTAGGGGCCAGTTTTAGGTTTCCTCTGGGAAGCTCCTGAGTTTTCAAACCAACAGTCAGGTTAAGGGCTGTTGGGGACATTAAGTCCCCTGGGTGGGGCTATAGCTCATGCACTTAAGGGACTGTCAGAAGCACTTAGTGGTGGTGCTGGTGGTGGGGAGTGTGCACTAAAAATGTAGATTCAGTCTTCCACTTGGAGGGTCTAGCTTGGTAGGCATTTTGGCCTAGGTGATTTAAAAATGGGGCTTACTAAATGTCCAAATCAAACATTAGATATTTCAAAACATCTAACTTTAAACACAATAACTTTGTAGGGAACCTTCTAAGATAAATTGGTTTCAGAATATGTAAATATGTTGACTTTCATCAGTTTGATTTTGCTGTGTAACAAACCACCCCATATTTTAGTGTCTCAGATCAACCACTATTTACTTAGCTCGCAATGTGCAGGTGTGTAGGGCGCAGTTGGGCATTTCTTCTGGTCTCTGCTGGGCTCTGTCCTGTGTATGTGGTGGATTCCTCGGTTGGCAGGGAGCTGGCTGAGGTAGAATGGCTTCAGTTGGGATGGCCTGTCTTGTTTCATGGGGTCTCTCATCTACCAGCAGGCTAACCTAGGGTGTTCACACAGTGTCTGAGTAGGGTTCCAAAAAAAAGGAACTCTGAAGGTTTCTTAAGATTTTGGCAACATCCTTTTGTTTGCTTTTTAAATTAAAATGTTTGTTTTGAGACCATTGTAGATTCACATGCAGTTATAAGAAATAATACGGAGAAATCCTGTGTACCCTTTACCCAGTTTCCTCTGGTGGTGATATTTTATGAAACTGTGGAACACCACAACCAGGATACTGACACTGATCTAGTCAAGATGTAGAACGTGTCCATCACCAGCAAGACCATCCGTTTTATAACCACATCCACTTCCCTCCTTTCTTCATCCCCTCCTCAACCCCTGACAACCACGAATCTGTTCTTGATTTCTGCCATTTTGTCACTTTAAGAATGTTAGATAAATGAGATAGTAAATTTTGTATCTCTCTGGGATTGACTTTTCTTGCTCAGCATAAGTCTCCGGTGATTCAGCCGGGTTGTTGCCTGAATGAGTAGTTCTCCATTATTGTTGAGTACTATTCCGTGGTATGGAGAGACCCCGGTTCGTGGAACTATTGGCCCATGGAAAGACACTTGGGTTGCTTCCAATTTTCGGCTGTTAATGAGTAAAACCTCTATAAACATTTGTATGTAGATGTTTGTGTGAATGTAAGTTTTTGTTTCTCTTGGATAAATGCCCAGGAGCATAATTTCTGAGTTGTATGGCACTTTCGTGTTTAGATTTTTTTTTTTTTAAGAGAAACTGCCATATTGTTTTCCAAAGTGGCCGGATCATTTTACATTCCCACCAGCAGTGTATGAAAGATCTTGTTTCTTTACATCCTTCCCAGAATTTGGTGGTGTCCCTTAAAAAAATTGAGCCATTCCAGTGGATGTGCAGTGATGTTACAATTTTAATTTGTGTTTTTCTAATGGCTGATAATGTTAAACATCTTTTATGGGCTTATAATCATCTATATATTCTCTAAGAGAAATGTCTTTTCATGTCCTCTGCCCATTTTCTAATGGTATTGCCTTTTTGTTACTGTTGATTTTGAAAGAATTCTTTATATATATTCTAGATACTAGTCCTCCCGTTGGATATGTGTTTTTCAAATATTTTATAGTTTGTGTTTTCATCCTCTTTACTTGGTCTTTCACAGAGCAGAAGGTTTTAATTTTGATGAAGTCCAGTCTATCAATATTTCTTTTTATGGATCGTGCTTTTGATGTCAAGTCTAAGAACCCTGCCTACCTGTGGATCCTGAAGATTTTCTTTGATAGTTTTATATTACATAGGCTGTTCTCCATTTTAAGTTCATTTTCATCTAAGTTGTGAGAATTAGGTCAAGATTTCTCTTTTGCCTATGGATGCTCAGTTGCTCCAGAATAATTTGTTGAAAATTATGTTTCCATTGAATTGATTTTGCACTTTGTCAAAAATAAGTTGGGCATATTTATGTGGGTCTCTTTTGGGGTTCTTCTAGTATTTGATCTGTTGTGTCTACCCCTCTGCCAATTCTCCACTGTATTGATGACTGTAACTATATAATATGTCTTGAAATTGGGTACCTGAATTCATCCCACTTTAGTCTTTTTCAAGAAAATGTTTTTAGTTATTATACCTTTGTATTTTAATATAAATTTTGGAATTGTATACATATGTATGTATACAAAGTCTTGTATATGTCTACATGTACATGTATATATGTATGTGTAATGCAAAGTCTTGATGGGATTTTTGATAGTAATTGCATTAACCTGTATATCAAATTGAGCATTTAGTTTTACAGTGTTGAGTCTTCCAACCCAATATGATGTTTTTCCATTTATTTAGATCTTCTTTGATTTCCTTCACCAGGGGTTTGTAGTTTTTATCATACAAGTCCTGTTACACATTTTGTTATAATTTTTCCTTCAACCATCAAACATGATTAGAAAACTCAAGAGGAGAAAGTTTGTCATAATTACCTATGTTCTTCCTTACCGATGTTCCAAGATTCCCTCTTTTATCATTTCATTTCTTTTCGTTTTTTAATGTTTGTTTATTTTTGAGAGAGAGAGTGAGCGAGCGTGAGCAGGGGGAAGGGCATACAGAGAGGAAGACACAGAATCCGAAGCAGGCTCCAGGCTCCGAGCTGTCAGCACTTAGCCTGATGCAGGGCTTGAACTCACAAACCATGAGATCATGAACTGAGCCAAAGTCGGATGCTTAACCGACTGAGCCACCCAGGTGCCTCTATCATTTCACTTCTATTTCTAAAACTTCCCTTAGCTGTTCTTTTTGGGTAGGTCTGCTGGTGAGAAATTCTTAGTTTTCCTTCATCAGAGAAGTCTTGATTTCGCCTTCATTCTTGAAGTATGTTTTCACTGGATAAAAGTCTTTCAGTGCTTGAAAAACATGCCACTTCCTTCCGGCTTCCATTGTTTCTAATGAGAAATCTGCCATCATTCAAGTGGTTTGGGATTTGCTCAACTTCTTGAAACTGCAGGTTTAGCTCTTTTGCCGTTATTTGGAAAATTTACAACTTTTATTTCTTTAGTACTTTTTTCAGCCCTGCTCTTTCCCCTCTCCTTCCTGGACTCAATGAACACAAATGTTAGATCTTGTGTTAAAGCCCCCCAAAGTCTCGGAGCCTCCATTTTTTCCCCAGATTATTTGTCTCTCTGTTGTCCAGATTGGGTAATTTCTGCTTTTATGTTTTTCAGTTCACTGATTCTTTTTATTTTATTCTGTGATTGAGACCATCTGATGAGGTTTTAAAATTTCAGTTATTGTATTTTTCAGTTCTAAATCCTCCATTTGGTTCATCCTTATTTCTTTTATTTTTTGCTGAGGCTTCTATTTTTCCACTTGTTTCATATCTTTTCATAATTGCTCATAGGTGGTTGCTTTAAAATTCTTAGTGGATTAGGGCACCTGGGTGGATCAGTCGGTTAAGTGTCCAACTTCGGCTCAGGCCATGTTCTCATGGTTTGTCATTTTGAGCCCTGCATTGGGCTCTGTGCTGATAGCTTGGAGCCTGGAGCCTGCTTCAAATTTGTCTCCCTCTCTCTCTACCCTCCCCTGCTCATGCTCAGTCTCTCTAAAAAAAAAAAATCAGTAAACATTAAAAAAAAATAAAAAATGAAGTTCTTATTGGATAGCTTTCTCATCTCATCATTGACATCTACCAATTATCTTTTTTTCATTCAGTTAGAGTCCTGGTTCTTGGTATAATGTTATTTTGTATTAAAACTGGGACATTTTGGTTATTATAAGACACTGGATCTTATTGAACTCTGTTTTAGCTGAATTTCTCTGATACCATCAAGGGGAAGGGGCATGCTGCTTTATTAATAGTAGGTGGGGTTGACATCGAGGTTTCCATTCAGACTTTGTTGACACCTGAGTTTTTCTCCCACATTCTTTCAATCATGCAAGTTACAAAGCTGATAGAGATTCAAAGAGTAAAAAAATGGACGATGACGGTGACTCCTCCTCCTCTTCCTCCTCCTCCTCCTCTTCCTCCTCCTCCTCCTCTTCCTCCTCCTCCTCCTC